>NC_056733.1:22249222-22346722 GCF_019279795.1 Protopterus annectens
CATATGATCATAGGAGGTTACTAGGCTATCAACCCATAAGCCATTTCAAGCCTAGCCATTTCATTGCAGTGTAATACCATAGATACTTTAGTCAATGCCCAGGATTGTATTTATTAATGATTGCCCATGTCCAAGAGGGTAAGATGATACCCCGGTTACCCCTTTTGTGTTATGGCTTGATGAAAATTTGACTGGAGAAGAAATCACTGAATATAATAGCACAGTTTGCTTGACCACCAGCTTGCTCTTATTTTTAGTTTTTTTGTTTGTTTTCTTTTGTTTTTCACTAGAACATTTGCCTTCTAATTTACAAGCCCCTCCATGAGGTGAATCTACCATGTATAACTAACTTTTGGCCCTTTATGTTTCAGACTAAAACAATGCAGTCCTCTGTACTGGAGATATTATAAATTCCTATGGTTTACTTACAAGCTCATGGTCATAGAGCCTTAGTGTTCATTCCTTCCATCCCAGGAAATTGTCTGCCTTATGTCAGTCTTGAAGAGTTCTTTAAAGATGCAGCTCTTTCAACAAGCATTTGTGGAGGATGTGTTGGCTGTAATGTGTACTCTGTGATTCATAATGCTAGCATTTACTTGACGCACAAGTTATTTATCAGATGGATATTAATATATCTCTTGTTTTGATGCACTATTTTATGTGCTTTGTTCATACTATAATTCATCTTGGAAAGGATAATAGAATTACACAGAACTCAAAAAGTTACCCTAGGCAAATGAAAATCAATATGAAAAAAGAATGTTGTTAGTATTATATCCAAAACTGAACACAGCAGTCTCTTGGAGTTACCAGAACTGATGCTTGAATACTGATGACTTATCCACTATTGTATAGTGGGATAGTATGATTTAAACAATGTCCAGAATAATGACACTTGTTTCTTTCCTGTTTAACAAACTCTTGTTTCAGCTGTAAAACTAAGAGCCCATAGACGGAGTTAGAACAGTGACAGACAAGGCTCAGAATTGACTGTGAACCAAAAGATATAATGGGATGACCACACAATAACTGCCTGGACTTATGTAATGGGATGACCATACAATAACTGCCAGGACTTATAATTTAACAGTGAAAAAAATGGCTTTTGCACAGGTTTTAAAAACTATAAAGTTATACTAATTATTCCTTCACTCAATCAATTAATAAATACATTTTAGACTGAAAAATAAATGCATGGCAGCAGTTAGAAAAAAAAAATAACCAAAATCGTTTGGGAGCCTGGTAATTCTGTATTTTTTTACTGGCAGCTTACATGATTCCACATAAGAGAAATGTTAGTATATCAGACCTACTTTATAAACGAGAAAAGCCCAAATTAACACTTTTATTTCAACATATTTAATTAGTAGAACATTATCAGAATTGAAGAAGGGAGATAGTAAGAATAAAATATCAGTGAAGTTCATTTCTGGTTGTAAACTACTGAAAAACCCAAATTATACTTACCAGAAGAATAAAACTATTGATACATTAAAGCTACATTAGTTTACTTATTTATTTTATGATGAGCAAGGAACTAGTATCTGGAAGGAATTAAACTTCCACAAAGATGCAATTAATTAGTAAAGGAGATAGTTAAAAACAAGATGAACCTAAAACATTGCAGTAATGAAACTGTCAGAAAATTATAGTGAAACTGCAAAGTAATACAATGTATTATTCAAGCTGTCTGCATTAAACAATTTTCCTAAAAGGCATTCATCATAAAGGCTAGTGCACTGCCTAAACAACAATAGAATTATACTACTGAAGCAGTAAGACACAAAGAATCTGATGAGAGCCATAAGTAAGTATCCTCTTCAGAACTGCAGTGAGCTGCTTAGGTTGCAGTCTGACCTTATGGTCCTGAGAATTCAGATGGCTGGTTTGGACAGCATTTGTCTGAAAAGGAACTGATTTCCCTGTTTCTAATCATTATGTGGTAGGCACTGCAAGCAATACCCAACCCTTTAGCATAATGACACCTATTAGCTGGCATCTCTTCTGGAGAAGAATAGCAGATTTTGGTAGCAATGCAGGCAGTCCCTGCGGAACTGTGTGAAGGTAATAAAAGTTACTTTCATTAAAAACAGCTTCATCGGCAGTTTCTTCATGAAGGTCAAAGTGCAATTTACATTAAGTTTTTTTGAGGGAAAACACACTATTAAGAAGTACAAGGACTCCCATACACCTCTGCAAAAACTGTAAAGATGGTATAACTTGAAAACTACATAGCTTCCAGACTGATTTTGACTTTTCAAAAAACGCTGTCACAGAAGGAAATAATACATTTCAAATCCAAAGTTAAGCTTGTTCTCAAAGAGTTCCTAGGAGCACAAACAGTTTACCATCTATAAATAAAGCAATGTCTGACTGTGGGACCTGCACAGTATTCTGGTTCAAAAACTGTGACATCACTATAGGATGCCTTTAAGTTATATGAGGAAGTTCTGACTGAAAGGAAAACATATTTTCCTTGAGAGGGTTAAAGACACCATCTAGGAGTTTCAAAAGGAAGGACACAGAAAAAAATGTAATCATTTAAAATATCAATACATTCAAGTTCTAACAAAATCTCTACTCACATAAAGGATAACCATGACAACAAAAAAGCAATTAAACATTTACATTTAATCAATTTTTAAACATCAAATTGACTAAATCAGATTCCTGATTAATCTGCACAGTGAGTGAATATAATTGTTCACATCAAAGGGTAAGTATTAATGTATTAACTAACCCCATTCTTTAGTACAAGTCCCATAAAAGTCTATCATGAAAATTTGCATGTAATATTTGGGTTAATGAATCCCTGCAATAGATAGTTATACTGCACGGTACGCCTTATATGAGTGTTATATAAAGGGGGCATTTTTATAACACAGTAATCCTTATGTGAGCCTTATGTAAAAGGGGCATTATATTAGCCATATCTATGGTAGCCTAAAAAATGCTTGTATGTTTGAAGTAATGTGTGTGAATGCATGCATATGTGTGTGTGTGTGTGTGTGTGTGTGTGTGTGTGTGTGTGTGTGTGTGTGTGTGTGTTTGTGTGTGTGTGTGTGTGTGTGTGTGTGTGTGTGTGTGTGTGTGTGTGTGTGTGTGTGTGTGTGTGTCTGGTAATTCATCTAATGCAGCTACAATAATAATGAATCCTTACCATATTCATTGTAAGATGGCATCTTTAAAATCAACTTACAAGCCAGGAAAACAATTTTCAAAGAATAAAGAAAATTTGCACAGATAGGCATATGCATTAACAATCTCTCTCTCTCACACACACACACACACACACACACACACACACACACACACACACACACAGACACACACAAGCTTTACCTGGAACAGATCTTAGAATTGAATGAATCAAATGGTGTGAAGTCTATAGCACCTATGACCCCTAGAAAAGGAGACAGCAACTGCAGATGGGATATTTATTTAATTCATTCATTCAAGTTTTCTTAAGCAAGATGTCTGACTAGGCAGAGGTTCCTTTACAGCAGAGATCCAGTAATAAAAGCTCTATATAAAACTAAATAGAATAGTAGATATCTCTGTAAAAATAAACATAATCATACAGAAGAAAATATTTCTCAGTTATGGACTGTATTTCGTAGCCAAACACAATACTAGACAAGCAGTAGCATTATTAATACAGCCCAAATGATAAAATATAAATTTTCTGAGGGTGAAAATGATTTAACCTGAATATATAGTTCCCTAGACTGCTGTGCCAGGTACAAAATAATACAGTGCAGTTTATTTTATCTGTTTTAAGTTAGCTAACCAGGAGAAATAACCAAACCACTGGGGGCCCTTTTCTGTAACTGCCTTGGTATTTACCAGTACAAGTTATAGTAGTTATTACATATTTAAAAAAAGCATCAGTGTTTGTAAAACAATTTATACCTAAGTAATAGAAGTAGCTGTTCATTCAACAATGAGGTAATGTCTACGGGTACTAAACAAAAAAGACAAGTGAAAATCATAAGCAAAATATCTCTTATTTATGAAGAGATATATATAAAAGAAACCAAAATAATGGCAAAGTACTAAAGCAAAGCCTAGAGCGAACAGTAAGAATCACATAGTAACAGAACAAAGGCAGAAATCAGTTGGAGTAGGAGAAATTCAAACATAGAAGGGTGTTTTGGGTATTGTGGGTGAATGTAAAATGAAGGGAAAAAGGAATTACACCTTTAAATATGGGTGGAGGAGAAAGAGGGAGACAATAAGTATAAGGTAAAATAAAAGATATGTGGAATTGGGAAGTATGTTGGAGAGAAAGAAGAGAGAGGAGAAAAAGTGGCCAAAGTAAAAGGAAAAGGAAAGCAATGAGGAGCAAACAGCAGCACTACAAGGAAACCAGAAACACAAATAAGGACTTTCAAAAGATATTGACAGCAGAATTAGGAATCAATATGCAGTTCAGAAAAAAATGGATGGAAAGAATTATTTCACTTTCAATTGTGCCATGATAACAAGTCTAATGTTTTTCAAAAGGCAGGCTCTAATGTTATATATAAATTTGAGTATATTTTTCTGGCACTTCAGAGTTGTGTACTGGTAATTGTTCTTTGACTAATTTTATATCATTGCTGGCTGACTTCAGAGTTGTGCACTGTTATTTTTGCTTCACTGTATAGTTTTTCAGATCTCTGCTGAAGGTGTTGGTTTTCCTATACCCACCCTCCCTATACCTGTGTTGTTTAAATTTGGAGGTTTTTGCAGTTGCCCGCCCCCACTGTAGATTTGTTCTGGGACACTCCCCCCAGTCCCATCTCTTTACCTCATTCTACCTAATAGACTCCTTCTGCATTGTTTTTAGTCATTTTTAATTTAATTGCATTTTTTAAACTTAGTCTAACATTGCTACATACTCAAGTGTGCTAGCTTGCACTGTATTTGAATTGTTTTGACTGCTGTCTTAGCTACTTTTCTGTATATATTAAAAAAAAAAAAAAAAAAAACCTTTCCTGTAACTAGTGTAGTCCAGATTCAGATTTGATGTATCCAGGACTGTATGTAAGCTTCTGAGCCCTCCCAAGCTTTCTGTGTTGGAAGGAAGCCTTCTAGCTTATCAGTGGGAGTGCTAAGCACTAGGTAACCTATCTACCACATAAGGAGTGTTTCTGGCCCAGAAATTGTAGTCATTGGCCGTTTGGGCAGTTTTTCCATCTCCCTCAACTTTCTGATTTAAAAGCCCACATTTGCACTTGTTTGCCCCCTTTCCCGTAACTAGTTTAGTCCAGATACAGATTCTTACTTTTAGCACTTGAATTTGCTTATTCATGATCAGCACTTGTTCAGAACTTGTTGTAAGCACTAAATAACCTACTAATTACTACAGCACTCAACCTTCCTCATTACCAAGAGGAAAACAGTTTTAGTACTTACTTTCCTCACTTGCTTAGAGAAAAACAGCTCTTGTACTCACTTTCCTCACTTATCTAGAGGAAAATAGTTTTTTATTCAGGCATGTCCAAGGGTCAGCTCCCAGTGTTCTCTCCTGTCTATCTGATGAATCTGGGCATCTTGGGGCAATGTAGAAATTGCCTCATGTACACAGACAACCCTCTCCTCCTACCACCCAACACTACAACCTGTGAGAGATTCACTTATCTAGCCAAGCTGGAGGTAAAGCTCTCTCAAATCAAGACTGAACTTGACAGTCAAGAGGAGAAGATAAACACTTGCACCACACCACACTCATCACATAATCTCACTAAATCTTCACCAGCAAAATCCACACATAGAAATACAAAAACATTGTGGAGGCTCTCAATAATAATTTGCTCAAGCAACAGAGACCTCCAAAGCAGAAATGCAAGCAACCTCCACCCCCCCAACACAACCCAAATGACACATAGTCCGCAGACTCAGTGTGCCACTCAACCACAGCCAATAAGGCAAAACAACATACCCAACACACTAGTCATAGGCGACTCTATAGTCAGGCACACTGATGTCCCACTCACCAGGCTAAACAAGGAGAAGGTTACTGTCAGCTGACTGTCGAGTGCCAGGATCCGCCACATAACCCACACACTCAGGTCACTCCACAACAAGTACAAATATGACTCTGTCATTGTCCATGTTGGTGTGAACGACCTGAGATGTACCTCCCTGGACTACATGAAAAGAGACATCGAAGAGCTCTCTGATCTTGTAGCCCAGGCAGGTATGACCCTAGCCCTGAGTAGCATTCTGCCATCACCCAGAATGATGCCGCAGTACAAGGACAAAATGATTGACTTCAACAATTGGCTAAGCTTCTAGTGCCATTCTAAAGGGATCCAGTATCTGTCTGCCTGGGATGACATGGTCGACAGACCACGATTTTTGCCAGAGATGGCCTGCACCTGTCACCCCTGGGATTCCGGATACTGGCTAAGGTTCTTGCCGCCCCTATAGTGCCTTTTTAGGCAAGGTTCAAATGACAAATTCACCACTGTAACAGGAACAGGCAAGCAAAAACTGAGGGTGATGCTACTCAATGCCAGAAGTCTAAATCTTAAAATGCACTCACTCGAGGCACTCCTTAAAATGGAGAACATCGATATCTGTGCAGTGACTGAGAGCTGGTTCAAGGCTGCAGAGAGCACCCCTGCACTACCAGGCTATAACTCATACCACACTTTTTGGTCATGTAACCTGGACCGGAACACCAAAGGCGGTGGTGTATCCATATTCATTAAGGATATCCACACCTGCAGGCTAGTTGCTCAGCATAATGCAGCTGAGGTTATCCAAGTGCAACTAACTCTGAGCAAAACTGCAATCCAAATTGTAGCTTGCTACAGATCACCCACCATGCCCCAGGATTCCCACTCCTCTTTTCTTGATGTACTGGAAAATATTAGGGTTCAACCAAACACCCTAATAATGGGAGATTTCAACTACCCCACCATTAACTGGGAAAACTACTCATGTACCAACTCCTTTGCTCAACGCTTTCTGGAATTCATAAACTCCAATGCCCTGGATCAACTTATCCACATCCCCACCAGGGGCAGCAATATACTAGATCTAGTCATTACCAATATGAGTGACCAGTGTTCCACACCTGAAGTCAATGCCTCATTGGTCCGATCCGACCATAAGCTAATTACCCTAGATATCCACATCCTGCCTCCACCCCTCATTAAGGAAACCATAATAAAAAATTTCTCCAAACCCAACTTCATGCTTCTTAAGACAGATGTGGTGAACTTCATGACACCCATGCAGATGGAAAATACAGTTACGACTACTGAATCCTACACAATTGCACTTTATAAGCACTTACATGAGTGCATGGATAGTGCTATCCCAAACAGAACCAAGACGCTATCCTTCAAAAAAAGGAAGCCAATATGGTGGTCCCCTGCCATAAACAAACTGTACAACAGAAGGAAAAAACGCTTGCAAAAGAGAGTAAAATCCCATGAGTGGAGGAGCTCCCTGGTCAGCCTCAGTAAGAAGCTGCGATCCCTGATAAAATCCTCCAAAGCTAGTTACAAAAACAAAATTGTCACTGATTCTAAAGACAACCACAAAGCATTCTATAGCTATATCAAGAATCTGAATGGCAACACTCAGATCTGCTCTGAGTTACAGCACAATGGCACTAAATATACAGACCCACCTGATATTGCCAACATCCTGGCAGATAGGTTCAGTGTTAACTTTACCCCCCTCTCACCCCCTAAAGAGCCCATCTCTATACTGAAAGAATGCAAAGTTCCTGTAATCACGGCTGCACAGGTACAAACCACACTCTCCAAAGCCAAGAACACAGCATCCATGGGACCAGACAACATCCCAGGCTGTGTTCTACACGAACTACAGAACGAACTGGCACCCCACCTAAGTACCATGTTCAATTATAGCCTCACCTCAGGCTTTGTTCCTGCTCAATGGCGCACAGCAACGGTTATCCCACTCCACAAGGAGGAGCCACCAAGGACCCCGGGAACTACCACTACATTAGCCTGATGAGCCTGTTCTGCAAGGCCATGGAACGTATCATCATGGAACTTATAAACAAAGACATTGGTAATCTCCAAACTCTGGATCCCACCCAGTTTGGGTTTGTAAAAGGCAGATCATGTTTCCTAAACCTGACAAACTTCTTTGAAGCAGTCACTGAAGCCGTAGACAAGGGTAAGGTGGTTCACACAGCCATCTAGATCTTGCCAAGGCTTTTGAAACCATCCCCCACTCTGGAATTATAGATAAACTCACTAAACTAGGTATAAATCCCTATGTCACAAGATGGGTTGCCAACTGGCTCACTGACAGAACTCACACTGTGAAAGTAGCAGACTCCAAATCCAACTTCATACCAGTGACAAGTGGAGTACCACAGGATTCAGTCCTGGGTCCTCTCCTGTTTGGTATCTACTTCTCTGAAGTACAGGCTAACACAGAAGGTCTTTGGCTAACGAAGTTCGCAGATGACTGCAAACTAGGAGCCATAATCGAAACTCCTAACAACGTCAACATCCTACAAAAGGGCATCACTGAGACAGATGCCTGGTATCAAAGCCATGGCCTCAAACTCAATGCCAAAAAGTGCATTGTCATCCCCTTTGGTAAAAGCTCTGTATCCATGAACTACAACATAGGCTGTAGTATACACCGAAAGTGTGATAAGAGACCTTGGGACACAGGTGGACAGTAGTCTCTCCTTTGATAATCACATCACCACAGTAGTCAGGAAATCCTTCTATGTGGCACACCTCATCACAAAAGGTTTCTCATCCAGAAAAAAAAGAGGTCATTGTTCCCCTCTACTCATCACTCATTAGACCCATTATAGAGTACAACACCCCTTTTGGTATGTACCTCACAAGACATCTCCAACAACTGGAAAGGCCTTAGAAATACCTCACAAAGAGGATTACCGGCCTCAAACAGATGCCCTACACTGACTGTCTCAAAATACTCCAGCATTACTCCGTCACATATCGCCTACTCAGAGGTGATCTCTGCCTAACATACAAAAGTAATTGTCAAACCCACAGCTGTTGGACATGCTCCACTTAAAGAAATCCCAATCCCTCCAAGCTACATGCTCTAGGGACCTAAACCTTGTCACCACAATAAACAGAACATGCTGGAGGGATAGATTCCTGTCCCAGAGACTTCCCATACTCTGGAATAAACTACCTATCTATATCAAACTAAGCTCCTCATTAGCACTCTTCAAGAAAAATCTTGATGATTGGATGGGAAATAGGAAATTCACCCCGGGGATCACCTCTGTGGCTCTGCTCGACAGTGGCACAGGAAAATAATTTTCTTGGGTGGCAAAAGCCAGGGTATCTTTTTGGCTGGGCCTGTATAGGCCCCAGGGCTGATAGCCTAGTACCTACCTATGAACTAATTTGGTACGTTCTTAGCTTCTGATGGAAGGGAATTCTATATTTCTGAAATACAAATATTACATAAATGAGGTTTGGGACCAAACCAGTTTATCCAGGGACATCTTCAGGGAGGTTCAGGTAGGAATAGTAAGGGGAGTTAAGATTAATAAGATAATAGCGGAAGAAAGTTAGGTGGGTGGAGATGGAAGGGTTAAATTGGGAAAGTAGGTGGGTTGGCAGGAATTGAGGTAAGTGCAAGGAGGGGCTTAACTGGTTTTATATGAGTGAAACTGAGTAAAGGATCAGATTTTTGCATGAATCTGTTGCATTAAGTGCTACGTCCATGTTGACCTGTAGGCACTTTTGTGTACAGGTAGGTCTTGAGTTAATACAACAGGGCATGGTGGTTTATATTTGGAGGTATATGTTTTTTTCCCCCTTTGCTTTGTAGCAGGTGGTTCCTGTTTTTTTTTTTTGTTGTTGGATTTAAAGTTGGTTGGTTGATGGTTTCAAAGTTTATTGGTCATTGGTTGTTTGGGAACATGGTGGTGTTTTGGGTTGTGTGGTGTGTGTTGGTTTGGCCACTGGTGCTTCAGGGGGGGAGTCATTGAGCCATCAATTACATGTGATTGTAATCTTTGTGAGTGGTATGCCATCCCTTCAGCACTGGTTGTAGTGTGGCAGTTGCAGAAGGTGCATCTTTGATACTGGTTGTGGATTTAGTTCTTAGCAGGTGGTGAATACTCTCAGTCATGATGCTTATGTAGTTTGGGTTGGGAAATGCCCAGTAATCTGGGGTAGATGGCGGTTTTTGAGAGGCCTTGGATTCTCATGACAAGTGGTATTATGTTGTCTATTTTGCTTGGGTTCATTGGTAGTTTAGTGTTTTGTGGTCCGTGCCTCCTTTCAAGTGCTATATGGAGCCGGTGTTCATTTGCTTAAGGTTGCTTGCGGGGAGGGTTAGGTGCATGCACAATGGCAGCGAAGGACCATTACAGCCATTAAGGTTGGTGTGATTGAGCATTTATTCTCATTAGGCTGCGTGTGATCACAGATGCTGGTCAATGTAGCATATAGTATGGTTTTCTTGCTGGTCACCGTATACAATTGAGTTTCAGATTACATATCCTTCAAGAAAAGGTTGATAACAGAAAATCTCTTATTCTAGCATAATTTTAAGTTCCAGAGCAATAAAATTTGTCACTACTTTTGGTTTTCATTGGTGGTGTGCGGTGTGTATGAGCAGCAGTTTCTAGGGCTGTTTGCAGGCTGGGTAGCCGCTGCAAACAACAGTTCATTGCTGTGCATGCGCAGTTGTGGCTAGAGCTGCTTAACTGTTGAATTGGCAGTACTGAGGAGTTTGCAGGGGTTGTTGGATATACCAAATTGTACATGTTGCCACTCTGAAAGCCTGAGCACTTCCAAAACCAGTGCTTCACCTTACATATTTGCAACGTGGTGCAGTACCAGTATTTGCACATTCGGGTTATACATGAGCACAGCACAGGACTATCAATACCACCCGAGATTAACCTTTTGTTATAATCAGCTAAAAACCTAAAATGTGCTGCTTCTTAGGAACTTATCAGACACTCTATTCACAGCAAACTCAGCCATGGGCCTGATTCAATAATGTTAAGTGTATACGGTATGTATTCAATAAAATTCTTATCATATCTTTTGTGCTTTCTAGTAACTCAGAAAGATTCCTTTAAGTGTATATGTAGTCTACACTTTGTGGTACATTTTATGAATCCCTTCCAATATTTAAAGCTGCAAGAATATCAGTTGGAAAACTAAAATTAGGAGGAAGAAGGTGTGTGTTGTCTGTGTTTTCTGTTCACTCAGAACATTAGTATAGGCTTAATTCAATCTGGCCCACCGTTGCTTCTATTACTGTTACTACATCTACATTTAAATGAGTATAAGAGCTTCCTTTGTTTTTTAAAAGCATTTTCGCAAAATATGCCACATTCATATCTAATTTCTCAGACTTTCATTAGTTACTGTGCAAACGTGTGGTTCTCTTTCCAGTGTACACAGCTTTCCTTACTCCAAAACTCATGTCTCCTTAGGTTGCTGCTATGAAAACTAAAGTATTATGCAGTTATCAATGGGTTTACTTCACATGTTTCTGGAAATTTGTTTTTCTGAATGATTTCTCAGCTTGCATCATGGATGCTGTCAGACTGTACAATAACCTGCAAGTTTTGGTCCCCATTCCATTTAACAGCAATGGAATTCTTTCACCATCTGGAGTATCATTTGCTATGTAATAACATTCTTCTTTTTCAAGGAGTTACCTAATCTTCCTTACAATGTCAGATGTATTCATATATGATCTTGTTCAGTCATTTTAAAGTTATACCTGCATTCAGCCATTTTGTTGCTTAGGGTTTCTGCCACAACATGCATGTATCCAAGAATTTGTTCATACACACAAAAAATAATTATGTTTATGGCTGCACTGCCTCTGACCCGTGTTTAGTATTGAACTCCAGAAGCTGGTAGGGTCATCCAGTGGATAGGATGAAGTGAATGATGGCCAACTGTCTTATTCAGGTGGGGTGGGGGGGCTTGGGAGAACTCCATGCCTGTGTAACCTCAGTTGGAGACCAAGAGCCTCAACGATCATCTCAGGTTTCAACAGGGGAGCTGTGAGAATATCTTCCCTTCATTGCTCCAACTGCTGACACAGACAGGGACCTTGACCGACTTGTCTCATGTATGATGCCCCCACTTCCCTTTGGATGTCTCACTTCCTGGGGCTAATTCTATGATACAGTTATGAGGGATGTGATGCTTGTAAATGTTTTATTTCAATGCTGTGGAGAGACTTCAATTCACAGGCAACAGGTGGGCATTCTGCATAATCTGTACAAAGGTGAGTTATATGATTTCTTAAAAAAAAAACTTTGATACAAGATTAGGGCATTCTGTAAAATCTAAATGGTAGAGAGGTATGATGGGGTGGTTAGGAATGTATAAAATAAATGATTAAATAACTTTAGAAGGGCTAATGGTTGGGTTGTTGCTTCACTTGTGGTGAGGTAAGGGGTATGTTCATTGGTCACAGGTCCATCTTTCAGGCTAATGCACAGACAGAGGGTAAGAAAATTAGCAATCTCCAATAGCAGGGGTAGCTGCAGTTCATGGTTATTATCCCAATGCCCTTTCTTTGACAGTTAGGACCCTGTGGTAGCACAAAGCATGGTATCTATTAATTAATTATAACATTGGATTTTGTATAAGGGGTTGAGGGAGGATCATGTTTTAAATATGGTAGTTATTAAATTAAGTAGTGGACATGCCTTTGTGATGTCAATGTGTGTGTTTTGGGGTAGAAATTAGGGTGGGAAGAAATTGGTGTGGTGTATACTTGAATCTTCTTAGGACTGGATCACTCCACATTGTTAAGTATGAGAACTGCATCACTACACTCTGAGTTGCTCAGGACATTGTCACTTCAAATAGAGAAGGAATTTGTGGAGGATTTACAGTTGTCTTTTACTTTGCAGATGGCTGAATTACAGAGTTTGCATCAGCCTCTGGTATGAGGGAAGTGGACTTGACGGGTGATGGATGCAGGTAATGATGCACTGCTAGGTGCTCATTTAGCCAAGTAAGAGTTGGTGCAGTCTGGGAGTACAGTGGAGGCAGGTGAGGATGAATTCCATCAGGGGCAGGGTAAAGCAGGTTGTGAGGCTGAGGAACAACAGAGGTTTGGTGGGACCCTTTTCAGTGAAGGGGGACAGTTTCACAAGGAGGCATTTCGCTGAGGAAGGTTTAGGTTTGATTATGGGGAGTTTGGGGTCATCCACAGGTGGGGTAGAGTCATAACAGCATGAGTTGGGTCAGATTTTGGGATCTGCCAGGTGATTGGTTAGCTAAGCAGTCTCTGGGGTAAGGGGGGTTGGAAACTGCAAACAGCAAAAGCATTTTGGTGGCTTTAGCAGCCTCTGGGCAGAGGATGATAGACTGTGGCCAAGTGCATGGGACAACTTGCATGTTAGGCTTAATTTATTACATGGCAGGTCTGGTTGGAGGAGGATACCACCTTAGGCCTTACCTCTCTTGGCTTATTTTCTTATGATCTGAGAGGCACAGTGTCTGTGGGTAGGGAATGTCATGTTGTGGTACGATCTAAGGTTTTGGAAGTGGAAGGCAGTCGATCAGTCACCACAATGGGATCTAAGACATCCTGACATTTTTGACACTTTATAGGCTTGGTGGAGAAGGAATTGCAAGCAGGTAGGTTATTGGATCTGACGGATATTTATCCCTTTAACAGCTTTAAGGTTTCTCTTGTGGGGTTGGTTCCTAAGATGTTGGCAGAGAATTTCATTTGATTCACCACTGATCTTATCCCAAAGGGAATTCTGTGTATGATTTTATTTCGGGAGATGATGCAAAAGTCAGTTGTGCATCTTTGGATGATGCAGTGCAGGTCCTTTTGGTAGTTTATGGACCCATGGTTGGTGAAGGTAGACATTGAATCCATTTTTCTTTTATTAATGGTTTGAGAAGAAGATTGGCCATTGCTGGTCAGTGGGGTTATGTTTAAGTTTTACTTTGATAACGATATGCCTATTGGATGCTTGGTAGTCTGTGCTACTTTGAGAAGTTTAGCACTGCTGTCCATTGGATTTGGCATGGGGGGGTTAGCCAAAAGGTGATGTGTTTATGGATGATTTTGAAGAATAGGTGTAGGCTTTGATGCAGCATTGGAAGGTATGCTTATGTTTTTAGGGATGTGTGAAGAACTGGGTGTTCCATTAGCTAGACAGCAGTTAGAAGGCTCAAGCAAGGCACTGTTTTCTAGGATTGTTAGTGGATGCAGGTCATGGTTTGTTTTGTGGACCAGATGCAAAGGTAACACATTTGAAAGAAAAGATTTGGTGGGGAAATCCAGAGACATGGTGCAGATTAAGGGGCAGTTCACCTGGGTCATTTCTTTGGTGAGTTAGTGGCCTTTTGTTGAATGGGGGGGGAAAGCAAACATCACTGGTGAGGTTTAATACGTCGGTGTGTGCTGACTTAGCATTGTAATTGTATTTTTGGAGCAGTTTAATGGTATGGCTTTTCATCAGGTGGATTGGGTTGTTCAAGGGGATTTGCAATTGTTTACAGATGCAGCAGAAAGTATTAGGATGGGAGGGAATGGTTTGTACCTCACTGGCTGGTGGGATGGAAGGACAATTGGAAGAGGGATGTTGACTGTTTGGAGTTAGTTCCAGTTTGGCTGGCATTGAAGGTGTAGCAGGAGAAGATGCAGGGGAAAAGGGTTTATTTTAATTCGGTTGATATGGCAGCAGTACACACCACTGGTGTTGCCAGACGTGGTGTGTCAAGTTGGCTTGGAATGATCAGCTGCTCAATACAGGAATGCTGTGCAGCTTTTAAAAGGAAAGCATATGGTAGAGCATTGCAAGATTTTTTTTAAATGTGTGTTGCAGGTGCCAAGGAGGAAGGAGTTTGGTGGAAAGGATTGTTGTTGAAATATTTAGTTCAGGTCTGGGAACAAGTTAAGGCAGTTCAGTCAGTCAAGGTGGACTTAGCTGTAATTAGTGTAGTTGCACAGGTGGCAGGTTTATGTGACTTTACTAAATCTTGGACTGTGGTTCATATGTTGAAGTGTTGGAGTAGTGTTGATAGATGGCCATTCAGGTATTTATATGATAGGGCATTGGTATGCTGATGACAGGGATCCAATTTTGTTCAGAGAGGATGGAGTGCACCTGAATGATTTTGGATTTGGAAGCTTAGGTTTATTTTGGAGGGTTTGCTGACAGTTTTGGAGTAAATGAGAGAGGCAGGGTTGTCCCTCTTCTGTCCCCCCTCTGGTGTTGCATGCTTAATTCAATGAGATGGGGAATGAAAGTGAACTGTGGGATGCAGACTGATAAGTAAAAGTAAGTCAGCGGAGGTGAAGACACGGCTTATTTGGTTAGGGTGAGCGAGATTACATTGCCATAGAAAATGGTTATATGGATGTTCATACTGTGATCAATAAATTAAAATGTTGTTCAATAAAGTTATGTTTATGGAGGTTTAATAAAGGTGGTCAAATGTCATTTGGTGTGGTGTGTTTATTGAAGGGGACCAGGAGAAATGAGGTTTGGGAATAAACCAGTTTGTCCATGGACATCTTCGGGGACAGTTAGGTAGGAATAGTAATGGGAGTTAAGATGTTAGTGGAAGAAAGTTGGGGGAGATGGAAGTTATATTTGGAAAGTAGGAGGGGTGGCAGGAAATGAGGTCAGTAAAAGGAGGAGCTTAGCTGGTTTTGTGTGAGTGTAACTGGGTAAGGGATCAGATTATGCAGTGATCTTGCTACCTGCTCTCAATCCCTCTTTTAGGAACATTGAAGATTGTGTGGTTATTTCATATGTTTGGTGTTTAGATGAAGAAGAAGGAAAAGTTTGTCCCCCTAATGTTCCATCTCTGGGGTTGGATGTTTAATTCAATGAGATGGGGAATGAAAGTGAGCTGTGGGATGCTGCTTGATAAGTAAAAGTAAGTGAGTGGAGGTGAGGATGCTGCTTATTTGGTTAGGGTGAGCAAAGTTATGCTGCCCTAGTAAACGGTTATATGGATGTTCATGCTGTGATCAATAAATTAAAACGCCGTTCAATAAAGTTATGTTTATGGAGGTTTAATAAAGGTCATTACATGTCATTTGGTGTGATGTGTTTATTGAAGGGGACCGGGAAAAACAATTTCTGAATGAGTTTTTATTATTTGCAGTCACAATAATTCCCCCGCTACTGTATTAAGTATTATAGGGAAGAGTGGACTACTGCAGAGAGGTACGTGAGGGCCTACTGTTGTAAGGACATTCAAAAGCAATGTTAAGATGAGACACTAAGTCCACTAGTTAGTGTCATCAAACCAAGAGTTTTTAAAACAGTGCTGTGACAGAGCCTTCAGGTAGAAGCAACTGCAAACTGCGTTACTTAATAATAAGCATTATCAAATTTGCTAGTAACATAAAAGGAAAGATTAATATACATACTGCATCCATAAAAATCTTAGTAGTAGTAACAAGATAACACGCATGAGTCAGCAACCTGATGGTACATGATTTTATTATTTCATGTCTAAATAACCATCAGAAAGGTCCAATGTCATATATTAGCTAGCTATAGACCTCCCTCTTTGACAGAAGAAAGCCACAATGCCTATCTACAGGAGATAGAATCACTCAGTATTATACCTACTACCATTTCTCAGGTGACTTAAACCATCCACCTATAGACTAGGAAACCTACACCACCACTACTACAGAGATTCCTGGACTTTGTCAATGCAAATACAATTAGTCAAAGTATTCACTAGGGGGATTAACATCTTGAATCTTGCATTTAATGGTATGGGAACGTCTTGCACCATCCCTAGCATATCTTCATCACTTGTTAAATCTGACCATAAGGCAGTCTCCTTCCAAATAAAATTAAAACCAGATATCCCTTCCACACTAGGTACCATTAATAATTTCCTTAAGATAAGCTGCCTTCTCATAAATTATACATTGGCAAGCTTCGAATCTCCACCAGACTTGTTAACTCTATTCATCTATGCAGAAACGTAAACCACCACCACATTATACCAGCATGTAAAAAACTGCATAGATACAGCTGTACCTCAATGAAACAAGTGCAGGACAAACCCCAGAAACAAACCCACCTGGTGGAACCACAATATCAACAAGCTTTATAATAAAAGGAAAAAAAGTGACCAAAAGTAAGAACAGTAATTCCCTGTCTCTGAAATAAACAAACAACTCAGGAGCTTAATAAAATCCAACAAACCCAAGTATGAGGCTAAAATAGCTACCCAAGTCAAAGACAATCACAAGGCTTTTTTAGTTATGTTTGTTATTTCAAAAGCACAACACAGCAATGTACTGAGCTGATTTTGAACAATGTTATCTGCACTGAGGCTGAAGATATAACAAACCTACTGGCCTATAAATTTAGCTCTAACTTTACCCATTTCTCCCTTCCATCTGTCCCTCGAACTATACCTGAAACTGGCTTGTTTCCAGCTATCACAAAAGACCGAGTCTTAGAAGTGCTATCAAAAGCTAAACATGTTGCATTGACTGGTCTCTGTATGCATCTTAAATAACATAAAGTATGATAGAACCAGACACTTAACAACATTGTTCAATCTCAGCCTCCTCACAGATTGTTTACTGAGCAAATGAAGAATAGCTACAGTCCTCAGCATAAAGTAGGAGCAATTCCAGACCCATAAGTCTGACAAGCCTCACGTAAGCCATTGAAAGAATTATCATGGACCTAATCAATCAGGACACAGGGAACCTCCAAACACTGGAATCATCTCAATTAGGATTCATTAAGGGCAGGTCATGCTTACTCAACCTGGTTGTTTTTTTTTTTTTTTTTAAAGTTTACCAAATTAATGGATGAAGGCAAAATAATAGGCATCACATACCTTGACCTGGCCAAAGCTTTTGACAAAATTCCCCATTCAGGCAAAAGCTAAATAAACTGGTAATAATCCCCTATGTCACCCCTGGATTGCCAAATATCTCACAGATAAAATGCAGGAAATCAAAAAAGGGGAAGTTACCTCCACCAAGCCACCAGTCACCAGTGGAGTCCTCCAGGGATCTGCGCTGGGACCCTTCCTGTTTGGCATCTACTTTCCTGAAGTAAAAGCAAATACCAAAGGGTTCTGGCTGACTAAGCCTGCAGATGACTCCAAGATAGAAGCAGTCATTGAATCCCCAAATGACTTTGCCATCCTGAAGGAAGGCTTGTCAAAAATAAATAACTGGCGCCAAAATCATGGACTGAAACTAAATGCAAAAAAATATATTATTGTATCCTTTGGAAAGTCATCTGTTTCAGGGAACTACCACATTAACAATACACCCCTGAGATTTTACCCAGCTGTTTGAGATTTGCAAACTTATGTGGACAGTGACCTAACTTTTGACCATCATATGTCCATTGTTATAAAAAGTCCTTCCACACTGAATGTTTTATAAATAAAGGGATTGTGTCATGTCACTGTCACCTTTACTCAGTCATAATTAGGCCAGTCATTGAATATTATGCCCCCTTTGGCATGTATCTGTCCAGACACATGCAGCAAGTGGAACACCCATAGAGATACTTTACTATAAAGATAAAAGGTTTAAACAACGTGTCCTATATGGACCGACTTAAAATCATGTCACTAATACTCAGTATACTACAGCCCAAGAGGTGAGCTGAGTCTGGCATACAAGGCATCCTCTGACCCATTACTAATGGATTTATGGCACATCAGCCAGTCAAATGGCATCAGAAATACTTGTTCTAGGGAACTAAACCTCTTCAGCAAAATCAACAGAATGGTTTGGAAGGACAGATACCTAACAGAGGAGAGAGTGCTTCCCTGGAACAGACTCCCCATCCACATAAAACAAAGTTCATCCCTGTCCATATTCAAGTGCAACTTGGATCTATGAATGGGAAACAGAACATTTACACCAGGACTGCCCCCCGTACTACTAAAAAGACAGCTCTTAAATGCTTAACCGATGTATGCGTTCCTCAAATTATCTATGGTATAACCCTAGTTATTTTCATTAGGGTTAATATATAATTATCAACCTTGGGATGGGTAAGGTCAATCTCTAACCAATAGGATAGGTTAATTTGAGCACAAAATGGGAATTTAGTTTAGTCTGAAGATGTTCCTCAAGGTCAGCTAGTCTAGTACTTACATAGGAACATATGAGGCTCAGCGCAGATAACCAAAGGATTGAGTACATGCTTTAATTACACAAGAAACCTAATTCTTAAACTCCATTGAGTTATTCAAGAGAACTGCTAAATATTTTGCAAAGTTAGCTACTTCAATAGCATTCCAACCCCAGGAGGAAATTTGAAGCTTCAGTTTGTGTATTTCCTGCACTTATTAACACAAGATAGCATGGCTTTACTCTTTTTAACTGCAATCCTACAAAGAATATTAAGCATTTTCTTGTTCACTGCATTGATCCATTTGTTCCTCCCTGGGGAGAGAGCCTGCTGGCCATTTAATTGCACTGAGACATTAGTTTAGTCAAGTCAAGGGAAAGCCAGTAGCCTTCAAGGCAGAGATCAGGATACTGGAAGCTTGACTGATTAACTCACCCTCAAAGCATTCTCATCTTCAAAGCAATAGAGCTGTCCAGATTACTTTCAACTCTTCCTTGAGCAAACCATCATGTTGCTTTGGGAAATGCAAATGGCTAAGCATATACATTGTGTGTATTTCCTTGTTTGGCTTACACTTCAAAATTAAATCATCCCCTTCCAATTTCAAAAACGTATTTTACAATCTTGTGATGTTTGTTCTGGACTTGTTAAATATTCACTATAACAATTTATGGTCTGCTGCTACCAGTACATACATTCCATAAGTATACAATTTCTCATATTTATAAATTATGGCAAGTAGATATTTTTTCTGTCTGATAATATCCTCACTGATCCACTTTAAAGAATCAACTCATAAGCTGCTAGACAGCTTCCTGTAGACATTACTGTCATCTACTTATTCACATCAAAATATGTGTGTGAGGGTGCTTCAGTTGCTAATTGCTCAAACAATGAAAAAATCTGTTTTGTTCCACTAATCCAGTAGCGCTCCACATAATTTTTCAATATTTTTTAATAACAAACTAATTTAAGCAGGTGTAAAACAAACTTTGAAAGATACATCTGCCATTACTACAAAGTCATGAAAACTTGCTTCTCTTGTGGTCAAAGTATCAATAATAAGGTTTGCATATTCTCAATAACTAGTGTCAAGCCTTACAATAAAAAAAAATCTCCCATATCCCTCCCCTCTATAACTCTGATATTAAACTTATTCATATTTAACTGAAAGTTAATCAGTCTCAGTCATTTTGTGAACCAAACCAGTCCTGCATAATCCTATTCCTTGGTTTGTCTTCAATATCATTAAATGAGTACATGATACTATTAACTGAAAGTTAATCAGTCTCAGTCATTTTGTGAACCAAAACAGTCCTGCATAATCCTATTCCTTGGTTTGTCTTCATTATATCATTAAATGAGTACATGATACTATTAACTGAAAGTTAATCAGTCTCAGTCATTTTGTGAACCAAAACAGTCCTGCATAATCCTATTCCTTGGTTTGTCTTCATTATATCATTAAATGAGTACATGATACTATTAACTGAAAGTTAATCAGTCTCAGTCATTTTGTGAACCAAAACAGTCCTGCATAATCCTATTCCTTGGTTTGTCTTCATTATATCATTAAATGAGTACATGATACTATTAACTGAAAGTTAATCAGTCTCAGTCATTTTGTGAACCAAAACAGTCCTGCATAATCCTATTCCTTGGTTTGTCTTCATTATATCATTAAATGAGTACATGATACTATTAACTGAAAGTTAATCAGTCTCAGTCATTTTGTGAACCAAAACAGTCCTGCATAATCCTATTCCTTGGTTTGTCTTCATTATATCATTAAATGAGTACATGATACTATTAACTGAAAGTTAATCAGTCTCAGTCATTTTGTGAACCAAAACAGTCCTGCATAATCCTATTCCTTGGTTTGTCTTCATTATATCATTAAATGAGTACATGATACTATTAACTGAAAGTTAATCAGTCTCAGTCATTTTGTGAACCAAAACAGTCCTGCATAATCCTATTCCTTGGTTTGTCTTCATTATATCATTAAATGAGTACATGATACTATTAACTGAAAGTTAATCAGTCTCAGTCATTTTGTGAACCAAAACAGTCCTGCATAATCCTATTCCTTGGTTTGTCTTCATTATATCATTAAATGAGTACATGATACTATTAACTGAAAGTTAATCAGTCTCAGTCATTTTGTGAACCAAAACAGTCCTGCATAATCCTATTCCATGGTTTGTCTTCATTATATCATTAAATGAGTACATGATACTATTAACTGAAAGTTAATCAGTCTCAGTCATTTTGTGAACCAAAACAGTCCTGCATAATCCTATTCCTTGGTTTGTCTTCATTATATCATTAAATGAGTACATGATACTATTAACTGAAAGTTAATCAGTCTCAGTCATTTTGTGAACCAAAACAGTCCTGCATAATCCTATTCCTTGGTTTGTCTTCATTATATCATTAAATGAGTACATGATACTATTAACTGAAAGTTAATCAGTCTCAGTCATTTTGTGAACCAAAACAGTCCTGCATAATCCTATTCCTTGGTTTGTCTTCATTATATCATTGAATGAGTACATGATACTATTAACTGAAAGTTAATCAGTCTCAGTCATTTTGTGAACCAAAACAGTCCTGCATAATCCTATTCCGTGGTTTGTCTTCATTATATCATTGAATGAGTACATGATACTATTAACTGAAAGTTAATCAGTCTCAGTCATTTTGTGAACCAAAACAGTCCTGCATAATCCTATTCCTTGGTTTGTCTTCATTATATCATTAAATGAGTACATGATACTATTAACTGAAAGTTAATCAGTCTCAGTCATTTTGTGAACCAAAACAGTCCTGCATAATCCTATTCCTTGGTTTGTCTTCATTATATCATTAAATGAGTACATGATACTATTAACTGAAAGTTAATCAGTCTCAGTCATTTTGTGAACCAAAACAGTCCTGCATAATCCTATTCCTTGGTTTGTCTTCATTATATCATTAAATGAGTACATGATACTATTAACTGAAAGTTAATCAGTCTCAGTCATTTTGTGAACCAAAACAGTCCTGCATAATCCTATTCCTTGGTTTGTCTTCATTATATCATTAAATGAGTACATGATACTATTAACTGAAAGTTAATCAGTCTCAGTCATTTTGTGAACCAAAACAGTCCTGCATAATCCTATTCCTTGGTTTGTCTTCATTATATCATTAAATGAGTACATGATACTATTAACTGAAAGTTAATCAGTCTCAGTCATTTTGTGAACCAAAACAGTCCTGCATAATCCTATTCCGTGGTTTGTCTTCATTATATCATTAAATGAGTACATGATACTATTAACTGAAAGTTAATCAGTCTCAGTCATTTTGTGAACCAAAACAGTCCTGCATAATCCTATTCCTTGGTTTGTCTTCATTATATCATTAAATGAGTACATGATACTATTAACTGAAAGTTAATCAGTCTCAGTCATTTTGTGAACCAAAACAGTCCTGCATAATCCTATTCCTTGGTTTGTCTTCATTATATCATTAAATGAGTACATGATACTATTAACTGAAAGTTAATCAGTCTCAGTCATTTTGTGAACCAAAACAGTCCTGCATAATCCTATTCCTTGGTTTGTCTTCATTATATCATTAAATGAGTACATGATACTATTAACTGAAAGTTAATCAGTCTCAGTCATTTTGTGAACCAAAACAGTCCTGCATAATCCTATTCCTTGGTTTGTCTTCATTATATCATTAAATGAGTACATGATACTATTAACTGAAAGTTAATCAGTCTCAGTCATTTTGTGAACCAAAACAGTCCTGCATAATCCTATTCCTTGGTTTGTCTTCATTATATCATTAAATGAGTACATGATACTATTAACTGAAAGTTAATCAGTCTCAGTCATTTTGTGAACCAAAACAGTCCTGCATAATCCTATTCCTTGGTTTGTCTTCATTATATCATTAAATGAGTACATGATACTATTAACTGAAAGTTAATCAGTCTCAGTCATTTTGTGAACCAAAACAGTCCTGCATAATCCTATTCCTTGGTTTGTCTTCATTATATCATTAAATGAGTACATGATACTATTAACTGAAAGTTAATCAGTCTCAGTCATTTTGTGAACCAAAACAGTCCTGCATAATCCTATTCCTTGGTTTGTCTTCATTATATCATTAAATGAGTACATGATACTATTAACTGAAAGTTAATCAGTCTCAGTCATTTTGTGAACCAAAACAGTCCTGCATAATCCTATTCCTTGGTTTGTCTTCATTATATCATTAAATGAGTACATGATACTATTAACTGAAAGTTAATCAGTCTCAGTCATTTTGTGAACCAAAACAGTCCTGCATAATCCTATTCCTTGGTTTGTCTTCATTATATCATTAAATGAGTACATGATACTATTAACTGAAAGTTAATCAGTCTCAGTCATTTTGTGAACCAAAACAGTCCTGCATAATCCTATTCCTTGGTTTGTCTTCATTATATCATTAAATGAGTACATGATACTATTAACTGAAAGTTAATCAGTCTCAGTCATTTTGTGAACCAAAACAGTCCTGCATAATCCTATTCCTTGGTTTGTCTTCATTATATCATTAAATGAGTACATGATACTATTAACTGAAAGTTAATCAGTCTCAGTCATTTTGTGAACCAAAACAGTCCTGCATAATCCTATTCCTTGGTTTGTCTTCATTATATCATTAAATGAGTACATGATACTATTAACTGAAAGTTAATCAGTCTCAGTCATTTTGTGAACCAAAACAGTCCTGCATAATCCTATTCCTTGGTTTGTCTTCATTATATCATTAAATGAGTACATGATACTATTAACTGAAAGTTAATCAGTCTCAGTCATTTTGTGAACCAAAACAGTCCTGCATAATCCTATTCCTTGGTTTGTCTTCATTATATCATTAAATGAGTACATGATACTATTAACTGAAAGTTAATCAGTCTCAGTCATTTTGTGAACCAAAACAGTCCTGCATAATCCTATTCCTTGGTTTGTCTTCATTATATCATTAAATGAGTACATGATACTATTAACTGAAAGTTAATCAGTCTCAGTCATTTTGTGAACCAAAACAGTCCTGCATAATCCTATTCCTTGGTTTGTCTTCATTATATCATTAAATGAGTACATGATACTATTAACTGAAAGTTAATCAGTCTCAGTCATTTTGTGAACCAAAACAGTCCTGCATAATCCTATTCCATGGTTTGTCTTCATTATATCATTAAATGAGTACATGATACTATTAACTGAAAGTTAATCAGTCTCAGTCATTTTGTGAACCAAAACAGTCCTGCATAATCCTATTCCTTGGTTTGTCTTCATTATATCATTAAATGAGTACATGATACTATTAACTGAAAGTTAATCAGTCTCAGTCATTTTGTGAACCAAAACAGTCCTGCATAATCCTATTCCTTGGTTTGTCTTCATTATATCATTAAATGAGTACATGATACTATTAACTGAAAGTTAATCAGTCTCAGTCATTTTGTGAACCAAAACAGTCCTGCATAATCCTATTCCTTGGTTTGTCTTCATTATATCATTAAATGAGTACATGATACTATTAACTGAAAGTTAATCAGTCTCAGTCATTTTGTGAACCAAAACAGTCCTGCATAATCCTATTCCATGGTTTGTCTTCATTATATCATTAAATGAGTACATGATACTATTAACTGAAAGTTAATCAGTCTCAGTCATTTTGTGAACCAAAACAGTCCTGCATAATCCTATTCCTTGGTTTGTCTTCATTATATCATTAAATGAGTACATGATACTATTAACTGAAAGTTAATCAGTCTCAGTCATTTTGTGAACCAAAACAGTCCTGCATAATCCTATTCCATGGTTTGTCTTCATTATATCATTAAATGAGTACATGATACTATTAACTGAAAGTTAATCAGTCTCAGTCATTTTGTGAACCAAAACAGTCCTGCATAATCCTATTCCTTGGTTTGTCTTCATTATATCATTAAATGAGTACATGATACTATTAACTGAAAGTTAATCAGTCTCAGTCATTTTGTGAACCAAAACAGTCCTGCATAATCCTATTCCTTGGTTTGTCTTCATTATATCATTAAATGAGTACATGATACTATTAACTGAAAGTTAATCAGTCTCAGTCATTTTGTGAACCAAAACAGTCCTGCATAATCCTATTCCTTGGTTTGTCTTCATTATATCATTAAATGAGTACATGATACTATTAACTGAAAGTTAATCAGTCTCAGTCATTTTGTGAACCAAAACAGTCCTGCATAATCCTATTCCTTGGTTTGTCTTCATTATATCATTAAATGAGTACATGATACTATTAACTGAAAGTTAATCAGTCTCAGTCATTTTGTGAACCAAAACAGTCCTGCATAATCCTATTCCTTGGTTTGTCTTCATTATATCATTAAATGAGTACATGATACTATTAACTGAAAGTTAATCAGTCTCAGTCATTTTGTGAACCAAAACAGTCCTGCATAATCCTATTCCATGGTTTGTCTTCATTATATCATTAAATGAGTACATGATACTATTAACTGAAAGTTAATCAGTCTCAGTCATTTTGTGAACCAAAACAGTCCTGCATAATCCTATTCCTTGGTTTGTCTTCATTATATCATTAAATGAGTACATGATACTATTAACTGAAAGTTAATCAGTCTCAGTCATTTTGTGAACCAAAACAGTCCTGCATAATCCTATTCCTTGGTTTGTCTTCATTATATCATTAAATGAGTACATGATACTATTAACTGAAAGTTAATCAGTCTCAGTCATTTTGTGAACCAAAACAGTCCTGCATAATCCTATTCCTTGGTTTGTCTTCATTATATCATTAAATGAGTACATGATACTATTAACTGAAAGTTAATCAGTCTCAGTCATTTTGTGAACCAAAACAGTCCTGCATAATCCTATTCCTTGGTTTGTCTTCATTATA
Source organism: Protopterus annectens (assembly GCF_019279795.1). Taxonomy (NCBI): domain Eukaryota; kingdom Metazoa; phylum Chordata; order Ceratodontiformes; family Protopteridae; genus Protopterus; species Protopterus annectens. The sequence goes on from NC_056733.1 coordinate 22,275,264, forward strand.
TCATTAAATGAGTACATGATACTATTAACTGAAAGTTAATCAGTCTCAGTCATTTTGTGAACCAAAACAGTCCTGCATAATCCTATTCCTTGGTTTGTCTTCATTATATCATTAAATGAGTACATGATACTATTAACTGAAAGTTAATCAGTCTCAGTCATTTTGTGAACCAAAACAGTCCTGCATAATCCTATTCCATGGTTTGTCTTCATTATATCATTAAATGAGTACATGATACTATTAACTGAAAGTTAATCAGTCTCAGTCATTTTGTGAACCAAAACAGTCCTGCATAATCCTATTCCTTGGTTTGTCTTCATTATATCATTAAATGAGTACATGATACTATTAACTGAAAGTTAATCAGTCTCAGTCATTTTGTGAACCAAAACAGTCCTGCATAATCCTATTCCTTGGTTTGTCTTCATTATATCATTAAATGAGTACATGATACTATTAACTGAAAGTTAATCAGTCTCAGTCATTTTGTGAACCAAAACAGTCCTGCATAATCCTATTCCTTGGTTTGTCTTCATTATATCATTAAATGAGTACATGATACTATTAACTGAAAGTTAATCAGTCTCAGTCATTTTGTGAACCAAAACAGTCCTGCATAATCCTATTCCTTGGTTTGTCTTCATTATATCATTAAATGAGTACATGATACTATTAACTGAAAGTTAATCAGTCTCAGTCATTTTGTGAACCAAAACAGTCCTGCATAATCCTATTCCTTGGTTTGTCTTCATTATATCATTAAATGAGTACATGATACTATTAACTGAAAGTTAATCAGTCTCAGTCATTTTGTGAACCAAAACAGTCCTGCATAATCCTATTCCATGGTTTGTCTTCATTATATCATTAAATGAGTACATGATACTATTAACTGAAAGTTAATCAGTCTCAGTCATTTTGTGAACCAAAACAGTCCTGCATAATCCTATTCCTTGGTTTGTCTTCATTATATCATTAAATGAGTACATGATACTATTAACTGAAAGTTAATCAGTCTCAGTCATTTTGTGAACCAAAACAGTCCTGCATAATCCTATTCCTTGGTTTGTCTTCATTATATCATTAAATGAGTACATGATACTATTAACTGAAAGTTAATCAGTCTCAGTCATTTTGTGAACCAAAACAGTCCTGCATAATCCTATTCCTTGGTTTGTCTTCATTATATCATTAAATGAGTACATGATACTATTAACTGAAAGTTAATCAGTCTCAGTCATTTTGTGAACCAAAACAGTCCTGCATAATCCTATTCCTTGGTTTGTCTTCATTATATCATTAAATGAGTACATGATACTATTAACTGAAAGTTAATCAGTCTCAGTCATTTTGTGAACCAAAACAGTCCTGCATAATCCTATTCCTTGGTTTGTCTTCATTATATCATTAAATGAGTACATGATACTATTAACTGAAAGTTAATCAGTCTCAGTCATTTTGTGAACCAAAACAGTCCTGCATAATCCTATTCCTTGGTTTGTCTTCATTATATCATTAAATGAGTACATGATACTATTAACTGAAAGTTAATCAGTCTCAGTCATTTTGTGAACCAAAACAGTCCTGCATAATCCTATTCCTTGGTTTGTCTTCATTATATCATTAAATGAGTACATGATACTATTAACTGAAAGTTAATCAGTCTCAGTCATTTTGTGAACCAAAACAGTCCTGCATAATCCTATTCCTTGGTTTGTCTTCATTATATCATTGAATGAGTACATGATACTATTAACTGAAAGTTAATCAGTCTCAGTCATTTTGTGAACCAAAACAGTCCTGCATAATCCTATTCCTTGGTTTGTCTTCATTATATCATTAAATGAGTACATGATACTATTAACTGAAAGTTAATCAGTCTCAGTCATTTTGTGAACCAAAACAGTCCTGCATAATCCTATTCCTTGGTTTGTCTTCATTATATCATTAAATGAGTACATGATACTATTAACTGAAAGTTAATCAGTCTCAGTCATTTTGTGAACCAAAACAGTCCTGCATAATCCTATTCCGTGGTTTGTCTTCATTATATCATTAAATGAGTACATGATACTATTAACTGAAAGTTAATCAGTCTCAGTCATTTTGTGAACCAAAACAGTCCTGCATAATCCTATTCCTTGGTTTGTCTTCATTATATCATTAAATGAGTACATGATACTATTAACTGAAAGTTAATCAGTCTCAGTCATTTTGTGAACCAAAACAGTCCTGCATAATCCTATTCCTTGGTTTGTCTTCATTATATCATTAAATGAGTACATGATACTATTAACTGAAAGTTAATCAGTCTCAGTCATTTTGTGAACCAAAACAGTCCTGCATAATCCTATTCCTTGGTTTGTCTTCATTATATCATTAAATGAGTACATGATACTATTAACTGAAAGTTAATCAGTCTCAGTCATTTTGTGAACCAAAACAGTCCTGCATAATCCTATTCCTTGGTTTGTCTTCATTATATCATTAAATGAGTACATGATACTATTAACTGAAAGTTAATCAGTCTCAGTCATTTTGTGAACCAAAACAGTCCTGCATAATCCTATTCCGTGGTTTGTCTTCATTATATCATTGAATGAGTACATGATACTATTAACTGAAAGTTAATCAGTCTCAGTCATTTGTGAACAAAAACAGTCCTGCATAATCCTATTCCTTGGTTTGTCTTCATTATATCATTGAATGAGTACATGATACTATTAACTGAAAGTTAATCAGTCTCAGTCATTTTGTGAACCAAAACAGTCCTGCATAATCCTATTCCTTGGTTTGTCTTCATTATATCATTAAATGAGTACATGATACTATTAACTGAAAGTTAATCAGTCTCAGTCATTTTGTGAACCAAAACAGTCCTGCATAATCCTATTCCTTGGTTTGTCTTCATTATATCATTAAATGAGTACATGATACTATTAACTGAAAGTTAATCAGTCTCAGTCATTTTGTGAACCAAAACAGTCCTGCATAATCCTATTCCTTGGTTTGTCTTCATTATATCATTAAATGAGTACATGATACTATTAACTGAAAGTTAATCAGTCTCAGTCATTTTGTGAACCAAAACAGTCCTGCATAATCCTATTCCTTGGTTTGTCTTCATTATATCATTAAATGAGTACATGATACTATTAACTGAAAGTTAATCAGTCTCAGTCATTTTGTGAACCAAAACAGTCCTGCATAATCCTATTCCATGGTTTGTCTTCATTATATCATTGAATGAGTACATGAACTATTAACTAAGTTCAGTCATTTTGTGAACCAAAACAGTCCTGCATAATCCTATTCCGTGGTTTGTCTTCATTATATCATTGAATGAGTACATGATACTATTAACTGAAAGTTAATCAGTCTCAGTCATTTTGTGAACCAAAACAGTCCTGCATAATCCTATTCCTTGGTTTGTCTTCATTATATCATTGAATGAGTACATGATACTATTAACTGAAAGTTAATCAGTCTCAGTCATTTTGTGAACCAAAACAGTCCTGCATAATCCTATTCCTTGGTTTGTCTTCATTATATCATTGAATGAGTACATGATACTATTAACTGAAAGTTAATCAGTCTCAGTCATTTTGTGAACCAAAACAGTCCTGCATAATCCTATTCCATGGTTTGTCTTCATTATATCATTAAATGAGTACATGATACTATTAACTGAAAGTTAATCAGTCTCAGTCATTTTGTGAACCAAAACAGTCCTGCATAATCCTATTCCGTGGTTTGTCTTCATTATATCATTGAATGAGTACATGATACTATTAACTGAAAGTTAATCAGTCTCAGTCATTTTGTGAACCAAAACAGTCCTGCATAATCCTATTCCGTGGTTTGTCTTCATTATATCATTAAATGAGTACATGATACTATTAACTGAAAGTTAATCAGTCTCAGTCATTCTGTGAACCAAAACAGTCCTGCATAATCCTATTCCATGGTTTGTCTTCATTATATCATTGAATGAGTACATGATACTATTAACTGAAAGTTAATCAGTCTCAGTCATTTTGTGAACCAAAACAGTCCTGCATAATCCTATTCCATGGTTTGTCTTCATTATATCATTGAATGAGTACATGATACTATTAACTGAAAGTTAATCAGTCTCAGTCATTTTGTGAACCAAAACAGTCCTGCATAATCCTATTCCGTGGTTTGTCTTCATTATATCATTGAATGAGTACATGATACTATTAACTGAAAGTTAATCAGTCTCAGTCATTCTGTGAACCAAAACAGTCCTGCATAATCCTATTCCGTGGTTTGTCTTCATTATATCATTGAATGAGTACATGATACTATTAACTGAAAGTTAATCAGTCTCAGTCATTCTGTGAACCAAAACAGTCCTGCATAATCCTATTCCGTGGTTTGTCTTCATTATATCATTGAATGAGTACATGATACTATTAACTGAAAGTTAATCAGTCTCAGTCATTTTGTGAACCAAAACAGTCCTGCATAATCCTATTCCATGGTTTGTCTTCATTATATCATTAAATGAGTACATGATACTATTAACTGAAAGTTAATCAGTCTCAGTCATTTTGTGAACCAAAACAGTCCTGCATAATCCTATTCCGTGGTTTGTCTTCATTATATCATTAAATGAGTACATGATACTATTAACTGAAAGTTAATCAGTCTCAGTCATTCTGTGATCCAAAACAGTCCTGCATAATCCTATTCCGTGGTTTGTCTTCATTATATCATTGAATGAGTACATGATACTATCTTGATATACCAAAACATCTAAACACAGGAGATTTTTACACAGACATCAAAAATATGCTTACTGAAACAAATGATTGAAATTGCAACTGGTCATAAAAGGAAAGCAGTTTTCTTTTGAGACTGGTTAATAAAAACACTACCACTAACTTCAGTCTCACTTTATCTGAATAATGGCAGTATTAGTGGAAAGGGTTTTTCTAAGATAAGGTGTAGGCTGGGGATATGGCAGGGGTGGGGTTAGGGAAGGCTTGGGGTTATGGCAGGGGCAGGGTTAGGTTGAGAGTTAGCGCACATCAGTAAGAATTGGCAAGGGGCATTACTCTTGTGCTACCTGTTCAGAACCTTCTGTTGCATTATTGTTCGCCGCAAAATTCTGGTTACGCATTTTAAATATCTTAAAAATCATATGCAAATATTTTTGTTACCATTTCTTTTTGTTGTAATTAGTTTCTCATTATGTAAAGTGGGCTTTTCTGATTATAAAATAAATAGATTTTACTTTAGTTACTTCCCTGTAACTGTGCTTATTAGGAAAAGTAAACCTGTGTTTGTATTTTCTGTAGAATGAACAGCTGTCCATTTACTTCCTGATTCCATTTGCATATGCTCTTTAAGATTAAACACTGTGCAGGATATTGAAAACTTGATTCCAGGTAAACAAGACAAGCTATCAAGGAACATAAGTAGTCACATCTATGCACCCAGATGAGCAAATGCTGCAATCACTTGCATCATTTGAAATCAATAAGCACCATCATGACCAAGGTCCATATATTTGGTACTCTGCTCCATTAATGACAAGCCTGCAAATTCTTACATACTTTCTTTACATCTATCTGTGATCTGTAAACACCTTTCCTCCAAACCCCCAACTACTCCTGGTATTTTAATCTATTTATTTTTACCATGCCATGCAAACAAGCTTTTAAAATTATTTACACTGACGTAAATACCTAAATGCATTCTATCTTCTGTGTGCATTGTATTCTTTTTTATGCACTCTGATAAACACAAAAAATGTTTATTGACATATAGTTTTTACAGGTAAAAGTAAATTTAATGGGCATTACATCTAGAAGGATAATCTAAAATACTTTACATATGTCAAATCACATTTTTAAAAGGTTATAGATTACACATTAATGAGTGAGTCATCTCCAAAATATGCATTTAATAAATAATCCAAGGTACCCCATGGCCCAGCAATGACATTACGGACACATTTTCCATTTATTTGGTTACAGTGTCAAGCCAATAATCATAATGTTTTTAGAGTTACTGTATTTCACAAAAACAATACATATCTCTACCATTTTTAAAACATTACTGACACACCCATTCTATCAGTACTTTTACAGAATGTTCTTTCTGATGTACAGTAAAGGGATCTCTAATGTCTTTCAGGTCTCTTTTGAGGCTCTGTGGTATTATTAATGATAAAGACACTGAGTATAATGTTACTTGCAAAGTCCCTGTGGGTTTTGTTTTTGCTTTCTTGCATAATACAGAGTTTGCACATCAAACTGTTGATAAAGAAATATGTTCCTGACACCTGTGAAAGCTGTTACAGAGTGTTCTGCAGCATCATGGAGCTAACATACAGCTTCTGCAGAAGACAGATTTGTCTTTAAATGGCACTTTTCACATGCATGTAGAGTATGCCCTCAATCTGCCTTCTGGACATAGACATGCTGACTCTGGGACAATTCTACATGCCAGGACACACAATAATTCCCCACGTCATGCTATAAATTAAGAGTTTATAAGCAAAAAAAAAAAAAAAAAAGGAAAAAATATCCTGCAATATACAAATAATCACACAACATACATAAAGCCTAAAAATTTGTCACATGCTGATTACATGATAATTACAGGACTACTCCTTAAAAGGATTCATACATAAAATGTAGTAAAAATTAAAATTAAAATGTGTACATAGGACATAAAACTACTACATTTTGTAATACATAAATAGTGCCCTGTATAAAATTGTATTTATTTATTTATTTTCTCAATACTCTCGCCTTCAAAAAACATTTTATATTAACTGCATCATTAATACCAGGGAATCTGTCTACATTTAAACATATTTGCTAGTTAGTTTCCCTGGTTTCAAGCTTGTTCTTGTAGCTTCCTCCTCCGCAATCATAAGGTTCATGGTCTAATGCATTAAATTAAAGCTTAGATTTGTCCTTAAATATTCTACTTTGTTTGTTAAATGCTTAACTCCCATGCCACTGATAATTATATATATCTACTCTGCAACTGCTCTACAGGGTGGGAAAGGGCAAACTCTCCACTCCCTATTGTTCAAGATCTTGCACCAAAAAAAAAAAGCCATCAGTGTTTGGTCATCTGATTTTCAATTATCTTGGTTAAGCTTTTTTCATTACAATGAATGCATCACTTCACCACCTCAGTGACACCTATATATATATATCTATATATATATATCTATATATATATATATATATATATATATATATATTTATCCTTCCTAAATGCATCTTATACGAATTTCATTCTCTAATTTATTGGGTTATCCTTTGCTAAATGTTATAACATTCTATAAAAACATTCTCATAATACTAGATACATATAATCACATTTCAACAATTCTAAAAGGGTGTCCTGTATCCATATGTACTGGACTTCAATCAATCCAATATGTGCAACACTTATGTTAGTTACATTGTCTATTGCCACCATATTGCTGTTTTATTTTTAAGTTTGTATTTGTTGCAGACTGCAAAATTCAAGAAATCCTCATATTTCTAACATGATCTACTACACCTTTAGTGGAGAATACCTGATAAGTAGGTTAGTATGTAATTTCTTCTTCCACAGAGCAATGCCACATCTACTTACTATGGCAGCACCTACTAACTAGATCAAAGTCATCACTCACTAACCAGACCAGGGTCGGCACTTACTAACCAAACCAGGGTCGGCACTTACTAACAAGACCAGGGTCGGAACTCACTAACCAGACCAGGGTCGGCACTTACTAACCAGACCAGGGTCATCACTCACTAACCAGACCAGGGTCGGTGCTTACTAGCCAGACCAGGGTCATCATTCACTAACCAGACCAGGGTCGGCAATCACTAACTAGAGCAAGGTCAGCACTTACTAACTAGATCAGATTTCCAGAGGAATTTAAAGTAAATAAGCAGTAGAGCTTGTAACTTGTTTTGTGCTATAAATTTCTCTTTTGAAACAGCTCAGTGATCAGGGCTACTTCTGCACCAGTGCCACGTGACCTTTAAGTCTAGTTATGGTCTGACTTCAGCTGACATCAAAGCATAACATTAAGGATCGTGCTCTAACAATAAAGCTCAGCTGTACATCCAGTGAGGCAGTTAAACCATTCCTGTCTAAAGCTCAGAAGAAACCATTTAGCTCACAACTCTCTTTTTTTCTGAAATCTGACTTTTACAATTATAGCAATAACACTAATTTATGGTTAAAAAAAATAAAATTCTATTTTCATGACATTAAATCCATGGAGTATACTTGTGATCATTTTAACTGCAATTTTTAGTCACTATGGTAGTTCCATTAACATTTTTGTGCATCTACATATCTATGCAAATGTAGTTTTTAGTACAGAACACTCAATAAGCAAACTAAGAATACTATAGCATCACATGTATACACTAATCATACGGTCACGCGGGCCTTATAAGTCTAGCCATGAAATGTTCATGTATTCCACAAGTTATTGTGCCTTACAGGTTATTTTAAGAGGTGCATGTAAGTTAGAGTATAATTTAATGGTTGACTAGGGATGCATTTTCATTTTCCCATCCATTGCTCCATTTTGTGCTTGAATAAGGTTAGGGAAAGGCTCTGCTTCATGTGGATAGGAAGCCTATTCCAGAGAAGGAAGTTCTCTGACATACATACCCGTCCATCCTCAATGTGTTTTATTTAAGTCACAAAGTTGAAATCCTTAGATTTAGTAATTCTGCTGCTGTTTGTTTTGCAGATATGTAAAAAGCTGATCAGAGAGGGATACAAGGTTGCCTTGTATGCCAGTCACAAATCGCCTCTCAGCAGTCATAGGAAACAGAGTGTAGAGATAGGGCTTTGAGGCAATCTGCATAGGATCTTCATAAGCAATAATTATACTACATGCTATGCTTAATACGTGCTGTGGCCTAAAATGTCAAATTCAGGGAAAGCCTTAGGTTTTCCCACTACTAAGTTCACATTTGAGGATCACCCGTATTTTCCCAGAAAGAAAATGGAATTCAGAATCCCTGATAATTGGTAAGTTTACTAAATGAAAATGAAATTAAATGAAATCACTCTTCAACTTCTGTGAGGGTGGTACTAATTTCTACAAAATGGCAAACTTACTTATATTTATTAGATATTCTGTTACTCAAGGAGGAATTCTATAAAACTATTCTTCCAGGCATGGGCCTATGGGGCCACGGAACTTATATCTGTACATATATACACACACACACACACACACACACACACACACACACACACACACACACACACACACACACACACACACACACACACATATATATATATATATATATATATATATATATATATACTGCAAAAATATATAAATTTAGCAGCTAAAGCTCAGGTTCCACTATGGAAGCTAAAGAAATGAAATGTTAGTGTACCTACTACAATATTTCTTGTATCAAGTATATTTCTTATGGCTTTGTACATTACTTAACTAGCAAAGCATATTGTCCTTGGTAGGTCTAATCATGGGATATGCAATGAAATGCCTCATTTTGATAAAAGTATTTTCTTAACCTACATGATCACAAACACTGAAATGATTTATTAACACAAATAACATTATTATTTGGAACAAATTGTTGTCAATATTAATTAGAATTGTTCACTGGATACATGAGAAAGTTTTTTTTTCCATTTCATGAAACATATTTTTAATCTAGAACATGTTGCAATGGACAAATATATCTGAGACACTTTCTGTATATCATCCTTAACAATTAGCATGATAATGTTTTTAAGGTATTTGAACTCTTGGTGGCAACAATAATAATAATTATAGTGATAATAAAATAAGTATAATAAACATCACAGTCAGAGCTTGAGAATTCAAAAAATAGAAAGAGATATGTCATTGTTATTGTACTAGCTGATCATTTTGGTGCTAAAATGAGCTTAAAAAGTAAAAGTAGTAAAACACTGTATTATTTTTCATATTAGTTCCCTTGAATTTAAATGGGATGTGCTTCAGGTTTATAAGGGAGATGTGCATCGTTGCATTCATTAATACAGCTGGCACGCACGCACGTAGCCAAGTTTTTTTTAAATATAAAATTAAAATAATATTAGATACAAATCAGAATGTACAAAGCTTGGGAACAAAAAGGAATTAATTCAATTTGTTAGGAAATTTAAGGCTTGGTCTAAAGTATTGTTAACACTGTTAACTCATAATGTAAAAAAAAATATATAAGTGGGTTGAAAATTCTCTTGTTACTAAAACACAGCTAAGAAAACATTAACTAACCTCTGTATACTCAATTACATTATCTGTGGTTCTCCCAATCAGGCTGTGAATGTGTTTTAGAGTACATTAAGTCCTTAAATGGCAATTTACAATGCAACCACATGAATGTAGAATTTTCTCACTGTAATGGGGGTTGTAATTTCAGCAAAATGAGTTATTTAGAACAAAAGCAATGGCTCTGGAAATGTCTTTCTCCCTGGGGCCCAATAGCACTGATTACAGTATACTTTATAAAACAGACAACAGATAATCTCTCAAGCCACCTGGTGCATTTTTCTTAAAACTTAAAACTCTGAAGAGTATCACTAGAAACAGATAGGTCCTCAGAAATTTGAAAGAAGGCAGATTTAGTCCTGCATCATAAATCAGGGTATGTTAGTCCACACAGCAATGAACTCAACTCTTTTTTGAAGATGTTATCTTTTTAGCCTTTTCTAAACAAAATAAGCATGCTTCATTTGCAGTGCTTCACAGGATGAACTCAGGAATACTAGTGTTAAGATGCACTTAGTCAAATGGTCAGTGACTAGTTTGCCAATTAAAGCTACTGGACCAAAATTAAACATGATTCTCATAAGCTTGTTTAGTGCTTGAAAAGTGCCATAAAGCTCTGCATTGTACACACACACACACACGCACACACACACACACACACACACACACACACACACACACACACACACACACACACGCACACACGCACACACACACACACACACACACACACACACACACACACACACACACACACACACACACACACACACACACACACACACCTCTTAATATAAGCTGGGCAGTGTTACACAATAGCATCAAACCTCCAGTGTTCCCAACATTCAAAGCCCTTTTAAATGTCCACTCATGTTCAAACATCTACATGTATATAAACACAAATCACTAAGTGCTTTCACAAAAGAATTTGACAAACCTAGGAAAATCCCTTCATTTTGTTTTTACGTACTCTGTTATTTCAAAAAAAGTACTTATTTTAATTTTTTTCAGATTGGATCATTAGCTTTCCTCTTATGAATATAAAAAAGCTCTTCATATTCTTAGATCTGTATTTCAAAAACAACCTTCTTCTTTTTTCGGCTTTTCCCGGTTAGGGGTCACCACACCAGATCGCCTGTGCGCTCATGATTGGCAGTGGAGTTTTATGGTGTCGAGTTGCCAGCCCGGAGCCCAACCTTCCATGGAAGGCATACACATGCACGCACTCATGCCTACGGACAATTTAGAGTGTCCAATCCACCTACAGTATGTCTTTGGGAAGTGGGAGGAAACCGGAGAACCCAGAGGAAACCAAGGTGACCACAGGAAGGACAGGTAGATTCTGCACAGAAGACACCCCAGTTGAGGATCGAACTGGAGAACTTCTTGCTGTGAGGTGACACTGCTAACCGCTGCACCACCGTGGCCACCCATTTCAAAACTGCCTATTTATGATTATTTAAACAGGAGCTTCCATTGTATATAATTCACTACATTATTTTATAATTAATAAGCCCACTTGTTAAGTGAATGTTAATTTGCCAGTGCTAAAATGTTTTCATTCACTGTTATCTGAAATCATACTATATTTTTTAAACATTTATGGGTTTGTTTCACAGGATACATTTCTTTTGAAATTTGTTACATCCGATCACTAATTGCCTCTTTCTTTTTATTGTTCACAAATGAAACCACTAGCCTAGCATCCTGGTCAGCAGAAGACTTTACTTCTCATCTGCTGCTCCACAGTTCTTTTCCACTATTTGACTAGATTCTGTGTCTGCATAAATCAGAGGGGACTCTCAAACACAAGAGATATCCTTCTAATACATTTGTTGTGATATTACAGAACACAGCATTGCATGGTCAACACTAGCTAAATACAGAGAAGCAGAGCTACGATACAGATGGCACTTACTAATTGCTTAGACATTATACCCATAGAAATGCATATAAGACAGTCAGCAACTAATGTCACTGCATTGAAGGAAGCCTCCCATTTAAAAATGACGGTAAGCTCTGATTCCCAATGGCACTTTACAGGAAGTGTTAGTTACTCAGACTTGCATGAAAAATGGAAGAACACAGTTTTAGAAAGTGCATAGTGTTTAGAAACTCTAGAGGCTCAGACAGAATAAAGATGAGCAGTATTGATCTCTAGTGGCAATTCTTGTTGTTTTTTTCCTTCAGTTATACTCCTTTTACAGATATAAGCCACTAGTATTATACATAACTCATACTGTTGTGGCATGATGTGACATGCTTTAAGCCCACAAGTGACACTGATATTGTTTGATCGACAGTCCACAAAGTCTGGATTAGAATGGCCTGTGTCTGGCAGCCTTGCATGCTAACCTTCTGATGGCCTAAGACTGCATAACCTGTGGAGCCATACTGGAAAGTTTGTCCCCAGTGACCTCAGCAGCATTGTGTTCTCCTTGTCTCTATACACTGTGTCAAGTACAATATGTTATCACTGTTATCAAGTACTGTATGTTTTAATACTCGTGAAGAGGCTGCTTCTTCTGTTAAAAAACATAATATAGCAGGCAGAGACTAGAACTTTTCAGACATGTTACAAAGGACAACTGAAAGAATGCTGTATACCAAAGAAAGTACAGATGAAGCAATGCTGAAGATGTAAAGATGAAGAAACACTGCTAATGAAAACTCTCATAAACCTTATGTAGCAAGCTGTCCATGTTTACTTTTAATGGGTAACTAGACATGTGATACATGACAAAAGTTACTATGCAACTATTTCACACAACATATGCTTTGCGTGTTTACCAAAAAAATGAACTTGAGGAAAGTTAGTGAAGAAAAGACAAAAAATGCTGATTTTATATCTTGCATAAGAAGATATAAAATGGTTCCCGCCTTACTCACAGATTACAGCCATTAGAATTGAATATTTAAAGTATACAAATCAAAGACTACATATAAAGGGGATAATTCCAAAAGACTTGCTCTCAAAATCAAGTCTAGGGGAAGGCTCATATATCCATAGGTAGTTACTAGGCTTGCAGTCCATGAAACAATTATGGAGCATGTCCCAAATTCCCTTTTCCTCCAAATCACCATCTAGTTTAGTGGCTTGCAGTAGGCAAATGAAGGTGTAAAATTTCAAACTATGTCCTCTTGGAAGAGGAAGCAGCTTGTCCCAAGTTGTAGCTTTAGTCCTCTGGGAAAACTTCTAGGCAGGTGGGGAAAATTATGCTAACTTTGTATTTATTATTGATATTAGTAATTACATTTGAATTCTGCACTGATCATCTCAAGTTTATGTTATCACGCTCAAATTGTCTTTTCCATTCATCATTATGGGGCTTTTCTTCTCAGGCTGGGTACTGGATAAACCAATCACATTATCATGGTCAACAAATGTCAAATAAATAAATGTGGAATTCTTTGTGAAATCAATGTGTAATAGTTGTATGTGTTACTTAAGCTGTTAGAAATCATTGACCAATGAAATGTGTTTAATGACTGCACCTATGCTTTTTGATTCCCTGAATGAAGATATTTCTAGAGTTTTCTTTCAGACTCATGCTTTTATTAAATAACTTGAATTTTAGTTTTCCATTACACAGGTAAGGCAATGTTAAAATTAGTTATGATTGTTAATATACAAGTCTTTTTACATAATCCTATTGCATGATAACAAATGTTTCTCTATCTTGCCTATAAAGTGAATGCCTAATGTAATGTCCCAGAGAAAACAAAGTTGTTTATATAGAAACCTATTTATCTGTATTATACTTTACAACTGAATAAAAAGGAAGCATAGCAGAGGAGGAAAAACAGAGGAAGGAATGAATGAAGCAAAGAAAAATGAAACTGAATAAAATCTTTTAACATTTTGATAAAACCACTACATGATCAAAAGTTAGACACGGTCAGAAACTGTAACAAAAGATGGCAGGATGATATGAAGGGTCGGTACAAATTTAAAGAATAGGGATGATGCATAGCCCTGTATAAAAAGAAAAGAGAATTAGTATAGGGACGATGCATAGCCCAGTATAAAAAGCAAAGAGAATTAGTATAGGGACGATGCATAGCCCAGTATAAAAAGCAAAGAGAATTAGTATAGGGACGATGCATAGACAGTATAAAAAGCAAAGAGAATTAGTATAGGGACGATGCATAGCCCAGTATAAAAAGCAAAGAGAATTAGTATAGGGACGATGCATAGCACAGTATAAAAAGCAAAGAGAATTAGTATAGGGACAATGCATAGCACAGTATAAAAAGCAAAGAGAATTAGTATAGGGACGATGCATAGCCCAGTATAAAAAGCAAACAGAATTAGTATAGGGACGATGCATAGCCCAGTATAAAAAGCAAAGAGAATTAGTATAGGGACGATGCATAGCCCAGTATAAAAAGCAAAGAGAATTAGTATAGGGACGATGCATAGCCCAGTAAAAGAAGCAAAGAGAATTAGTATAGGGACGGTGCATAGCCCAGTATAAAAAGCAAAGAGAATTAGTATAGGGACGATGCATAGCCCAGTATAAAAAGCAAGGAGAATTAGTATAAAGACGATGCATAGCCCAGTATAAAAAGCAAAGAGAATTAGTATAGGGACGATGCATAGCCCAGTATAAAAAGCAAAGAGAATTAGTATAGGGACGATGCATAGCCCAGTATAAAAAGCAAAGAGAATTAGTATAGGGACGATGCATAGCCCAGTATAAAAACAAAGAGAATTAGTATAGGGACGATGCATAGCCCAGTATAAAAAGCAAAGAGAATTAGTATAGGGACGATGCATAGCCCAGTATAAAAAGCAAAGAGAATTAGTATAGGGACGATGCATAGCCCAGTATAAAAAGCAAAGAGAATTAGTATAGGGACGATGCATAGCCCAGTATAAAAAGCAAAGAGAATTAGTATAGGGACGATGCATAGCCCAGTATAAAAAGCAAAGAGAATTAGTATAGGGACGATGCATAGCCCAGTATAAAAAGCAAAGAGAATTAGTATAGGGACGATGCATAGCCCAGTATAAAAAGCAAAGAGAATTAGTATAGGGACGATGCATAGCCCAGTATAAAAAGCAAAGAGAATTAGTATAGGGACGATGCATAGCCCAGTATAAAAAGCAAAGAGAATTAGTATAGGGACGATGCATAGCCCAGTATAAAAAGCAAAGAGAATTAGTATAGGGACGATGCATAGCCCAGTATAAAAAGCAAAGAGAATTAGTATAGGGACGATGCATAGCCCAGTATAAAAAGCAAAGAGAATTAGTATAGGGACGATGCATAGCCCAGTATAAAAAGCAAAGAGAATTAGTATAGGGACGATGCATAGCCCAGTATAAAAAGCAAAGAGAATTAGTATAGGGACGATGCATAGCCCAGTATAAAAAGCAAAGAGAATTAGTATAGGGACGATGCATAGCCCAGTATAAAAAGCAAAGAGAATTAGTATAGGGACGATGCATAGCCCAGTATAAAAAGCAAAGAGAATTAGTATAGGGACGATGCATAGCCCAGTATAAAAAGCAAAGAGAATTAGTATAGGGACGATGCATAGCCCAGTATAAAAAGCAAAGAGAATTAGTATAGGGACGATGCATAGCCCAGTATAAAAAGCAAAGAGAATTAGTATAGGGACGATGCATAGCCCAGTATAAAAAGCAAAGAGAATTAGTATAGGGACGATGCATAGCCCAGTATAAAAAGCAAAGAGAATTAGTATAGGGACGATGCATAGCCCAGTATAAAAAGCAAAGAGAATTAGTATAGGGACGATGCATAGCCCAGTATAAAAAGCAAAGAGAATTAGTATAGGGACGATGCATAGCCCAGTATAAAAAGCAAAGAGAATTAGTATAGGGACGATGCATAGCCCAGTATAAAAAGCAAAGAGAATTAGTATAGGGACGATGCATAGCCCAGTATAAAAAGCAAAGAGAATTAGTATAGGGACGATGCATAGCCCAGTATAAAAAGCAAAGAGAATTAGTATAGGGACGATGCATAGCCCAGTATAAAAAGCAAAGAGAATTAGTATAGGGACGATGCATAGCCCAGTATAAAAAGCAAAGAGAATTAGTATAGGGACGATGCATAGCCCAGTATAAAAAGCAAAGAGAATTAGTATAGGGACGATGCATAGCCCAGTATAAAAAGCAAAGAGAATTAGTATAGGGACGATGCATAGCACAGTATAAAAAGCAAAGAGAATTAGTATAGGGACGATGCATAGCCCAGTATAAAAAGCAAAGAGAATTAGTATAGGGACGATGCATAGCCCAGTATAAAAAGCAAAGAGAATTAGTATAGGGACGATGCATAGCCCAGTATAAAAAGCAAAGAGAATTAGTATAGGGACGATGCATAGCCCAGTATAAAAAGCAAAGAGAATTAGTATAGGGACGATGCATAGCCCAGTATAAAAAGCAAAGAGAATTAGTATAGGGACGATGCATAGCCCAGTATAAAAAGCAAAGAGAATTAGTATAGGGACGATGCATAGCCCAGTATAAAAAGCAAAGAGAATTAGTATAGGGATGATGCATAGCCCAGTATAAAAAGCAAAGAGAATTAGTATAGGGACGATGCATAGCCCAGTATAAAAAGCAAAGAGAATTAGTATAGGGACGATGCATAGCCCAGTATAAAAAGCAAAGAGAATTAGTATAGGGACGATGCATAGCCCAGTATAAAAAGCAAAGAGAATTAGTATAGGGACGATGCATAGCCCAGTATAAAAGCAATGAGAATTAGTATAGGGACGATGCATAGCCCAGTATAAAAAGCAAAGAGAATTAGTATAGGGACGATGCATAGCCCAGTATAAAAAGCAAAGAGAATTAGTATAGGGACGATGCATAGCCCAGTATAAAAAGCAAAGAGAATTAGTATAGGGACGATGCATAGCCCAGTATAAAAAGCAAAGAGAATTAGTATAGGGACGATGCATAGCCCAGTATAAAAAGCAAAGAGAATTAGTATAGGGACGATGCATAGCCCAGTATAAAAAGCAAAGAGAATTAGTATAGGGACGATGCATAGCCCAGTATAAAAAGCAA
This sequence comes from Protopterus annectens, assembly GCF_019279795.1. Taxonomy (NCBI): domain Eukaryota; kingdom Metazoa; phylum Chordata; order Ceratodontiformes; family Protopteridae; genus Protopterus; species Protopterus annectens. The sequence goes on from NC_056733.1 coordinate 22,292,594, forward strand.
AGAGAATTAGTATAGGGACGATGCATAGCCCAGTATAAAAAGCAAAGAGAATTAGTATAGGGACGATGCATAGCCCAGTATAAAAAGCAAAGAGAATTAGTATAGGGACGATGCATAGCCCAGTATAAAAAGCAAAGAGAATTAGTATAGGGACGATGCATAGCCCAGTATAAAAAGCAAAGAGAATTAGTATAGGGACGATGCATAGCCCAGTATAAAAAGCAAAGAGAATTAGTATAGGGACGATGCATAGCCCAGTATAAAAAGCAAAGAGAATTAGTATAGGGACGATGCATAGCCCAGTATAAAAAGCAAAGAGAATTAGTATAGGGACGATGCATAGCCCAGTATAAAAGGCAAAGAGAATTAGTATAGGGACGATGCATAGCCCAGTATAAAAAGCAAAGAGAATTAGTATAGGGACGATGCATAGCCCAGTATAAAAAGCAAAGAGAATTAGTATAGGGACGATGCATAGCCCAGTATAAAAAGCAAAGAGAATTAGTATAGGGACGGTGCATAGCCCAGTATAAAAACAAAGAGAATTAGTATAGGGACGATGCATAGCCCAGTATAAAAAGCAAAGAGAATTAGTATAGGGACGATGCATAGCCCAGTATAAAAAGCAAAGAGAATTAGTATAGGGACGATGCATAGCCCAGTATAAAAAGCAAAGAGAATTAGTATAGGGACGATGCATAGCCCAGTATAAAAAGCAAAGAGAATTAGTATAGGGACGATGCATAGCCCAGTATAAAAAGCAAAGAGAATTAGTATAGGGACGATGCATAGCCCAGTATAAAAAGCAAAGAGAATTAGTATAGGGACGATGCATAGCCCAGTATAAAAAGCAAAGAGAATTAGTATAGGGACGATGCATAGCCCAGTATAAAAAGCAAAGAGAATTAGTATAGGGACGATGCATAGCCCAGTATAAAAAGCAAAGAGAATTAGTATAGGGACGATGCATAGCCCAGTATAAAAAGCAAAGAGAATTAGTATAGGGACGATGCATAGCCCAGTATAAAAAGCAAAGAGAATTAGTATAGGGACGATGCATAGCCCAGTATAAAAAGCAAAGAGAATTAGTATAGGGACGATGCATAGCCCAGTATAAAAAGCAAAGAGAATTAGTATAGGGACGATGCATAGCCCAGTATAAAAAGCAAAGAGAATTAGTATAGGGACGATGCATAGCCCAGTATAAAAAGCAAAGAGAATTAGTATAGGGACGATGCATAGCCCAGTATAAAAAGCAAAGAGAATTAGTATAGGGACGATGCATAGCCCAGTATAAAAAGCAAAGAGAATTAGTATAGGGACGATGCATAGCCCAGTATAAAAAGCAAAGAGAATTAGTATAGGGACGATGCATAGCCCAGTATAAAAGGCAAAGAGAATTAGTATAGGGACGATGCATAGCACAGTATAAAAAGCAAAGAGAATTAGTATAGGGACGAGGTATAGCCCAGTATAAAAAGCAAAGAGAATTAGTATAGGGACCATACATAGCACAGTATAAAAAGCAAAGAGAATTAGTATGGGACGATGTATAGCCCAGTATAAAAAGCAAAGAGAATTAGTATAGGGACGATGCATAGCCCAGTATAAAAAGCAAAGAGAATTAGTATAGGGACGATGCATAGCCCAGTATAAAAAGCAAAGAGAATTAGTATAGGGACGATGCATAGCCCAGTATAAAAAGCAAAGAGAATTAGTATAGGGACGATGCATAGCCCAGTATAAAAAGCAAAGAGAATTAGTATAGGGACGATGCATAGCCCAGTATAAAAAGCAAAGAGAATTAGTATAGGGACGATGCATAGCCCAGTATAAAAAGCAAAGAGAATTAGTATAGGGACGATGCATAGCCCAGTATAAAAAGCAAAGAGAATTAGTATAGGGACGATGCATAGCCCAGTATAAAAAGCAAAGAGAATTAGTATAGGGACGATGCATAGCCCAGTATAAAAAGCAAAGAGAATTAGTATAGGGACGATGCATAGCCCAGTATAAAAAGCAAAGAGAATTAGTATAGGGACGATGCATAGCCCAGTATAAAAAGCAAAGAGAATTAGTATAGGGACGATGCATAGCACAGTATAAAAAGCAAAGAGAATTAGTATAGGGACGATGCATAGCCCAGTATAAAAAGCAAAGAGAATTAGTATAGGGACGGTGCATAGCCCAGTATAAAAAGCAAAGAGAATTAGTATAGGGACGATGCATAGCCCAGTATAAAAAGCAAAGAGAATTAGTATAGGGACGATGCATAGCACAGTATAAAAAGCAAAGAGAATTAGTATAGGGACGATGCATAGCACAGTATAAAAAGCAAAGAGAATTAGTATAGGGACGATGCATAGCCCAGTGTAAAAAGCAAAGAGAATTAGTATAGGGACGATGCATAGCCCAGTATAAAAAGCAAAGAGAATTAGTATAGGGACGGTGCATAGCCCAGTATAAAAAGCAAAGAGAATTAGTATAGGGACGATGCATAGCACAGTATAAAAAGCAAAGAGAATTAGTATAGGGACGATGCATAGCCCAGTATAAAAAGCAAAGAGAATTAGTATAGGGACGATGCATAGCCCAGTATAAAAAGCAAAGAGAATTAGTATAGGGACGATGCATAGCCCAGTATAAAAAGCAAAGAGAATTAGTATAGGGACGATGCATAGCACAGTATAAAAAGCAAAGAGAATTAGTATAGGGAAGATGCATAGCCCAGTATAAAAAGCAAAGAGAATTAGTATAGGGACGATGCATAGCCCAGTATAAAAAGCAAAGAGAATTAGTATAGGGACGATGCATAGCCCAGTATAAAAAGCAAAGAGAATTAGTATAGGGACGATGCATAGCCCAGTATAAAAAGCAAAGAGAATTAGTATAGGGACGATGCATAGCCCAGTATAAAAAGCAAAGAGAATTAGTATAGGGACGATGCATAGCCCAGTATAAAAACAAAGAGAATTAGTATAGGGACGATGCATAGCCCAGTATAAAAAGCAAAGAGAATTAGTATAGGGACGATGCATAGCCCAGTATAAAAAGCAAAGAGAATTAGTATAGGGACGATGCATAGCACAGTATAAAAAGCAAAGAGAATTAGTATAGGGACGATGCATAGCCCAGTATAAAAAGCAAAGAGAATTAGTATAGGGACGATGCATAGCCCAGTATAAAAAGCAAAGAGAATTAGTATAGGGACGATGCATAGCCCAGTATAAAAAGCAAAGAGAATTAGTATAGGGACGATGCATAGCCCAGTATAAAAAGCAAAGAGAATTAGTATAGGGACGATGCATAGCCCAGTATAAAAAGCAAAGAGAATTAGTATAGGGACGATGCATAGCCCAGTATAAAAAGCAAAGAGAATTAGTATAGGGACGATGCATAGCCCAGTATAAAAAGCAAAGAGAATTAGTATAGGGACGATGCATAGCCCAGTATAAAAAGCAAAGAGAATTAGTATAGGGACGATGCATAGCACAGTATAAAAAGCAAAGAGAATTAGTATAGGGACGATGCATAGCCCAGTATAAAAAGCAAAGAGAATTAGTATAGGGACGATGCATAGCACAGTACAAAAAGCAAAGAGAATTGGTATAGGGACGATGCATAGCCCAGTATAAAAAGCAAAGAGAATTAGTATAGGGACGATGCATAGCCCAGTATAAAAAGCAAAGAGAATTAGTATAGGGACGATGCATAGCACAGTATAAAAATCAAAGAGAATTAGTATAGGGATGATGGATAGCACAGTATAAAAAGCAAAGAGAATTAGTTTTCTTTCTTTTTCTATCTCAAAGCATATACCTAGGTTATATTTTTCTGGTACAGATATTAGCATTTTTTTCTTGCAAAATCATTGTACAGCATCTTTAGGTGATATGCCTTTTCCTGACTGCTGTGTGTTACTAGAGTTGGATATTGACATACAGCATGGGACAGTACAGGCATCACTTTTCCAATAATTCACTATTTCTGTCAAAAGTCATTTTAGCCAAATAGCTAATGTCATACTGGTGGTGCAAGATTTATAAGTGCACAATGTTTTTTTACCTTCTTCTCCACCATAGCAGTTCTGTGACATGGTAGATACGCCAGTTGCTTTGCCATTTTTCAGAATATGGAGAAGTATTTTGACAGTGGTCTAGCTTTTAAGTGGAAATCTCACTACAGTAAGAATCGGGACATCAACCCTTGTTGCACTTTAGTGCAATCTCAAAGTTGGTATATACAATTTGCAGGAGGTATGGGGGGTGCTGGGGGCTTGCCCCCTGCAAAAGTGTTGGAGAATGTGTCCTGTTGTGTTTGTATGTTTTAATTAGCTGTTATTTCAGTGTTTTGCAGTTCAGCAGAGTGAGCTTTCAGAATAGTAAATTTTCAGAAAACTGGTGTTGATTAACTGACTTTCGAAGAAACATAAATTTGATAAAGAGAGGTAGACCCATATATATATATATAGGTGCTGGAGAATTTGGGGGTGAAAAGTGCTTGCTTTCTGCCAAAAAAAACTTACGAGTTGTATGGTAGTGTGCCGAGTATGTAAGCGTGAAAATACAAAACACCAAACAGCAAAATAATTTAAAAAAAATTGAACTAAATAAAACTTAAAAAGATATAATACAAAGCAAGATACTAAATAAATTACCTCTTACATCTCCCAAACTTAAATACATCAATTCCAACTGAAAAAAAAGAATACCCATAAAATTTGTATCAGTACTACCAATACATGGCAACTTCTTCACATAACAAATCTGATTAAAGCCATAAAATAAAGCCCAAAATCAGGATCAACCTTTGACTATTTCTCTAACTCACTTAAAAATATATAGAACAACAGGTTTTGCAAAATAGTAACTATGAAATTCCAATCCTGCTTCTACTGATAACAGTCATCCATAGATACAGATACAAATTCACACACACACACACACACACACACACACACACACACACACACACACACACACACACACACACACACACACACACAAAGACACACACACATGCACACACACACACTTGTGCACACACACAAAGGCAGTGTGTGTGTGTGTGTGTGTGTGTGTGTACATATACACACACGCACACATGCACAAACACACACATACACACACACACACACACACACACACACACACACACACACACACACACACACACGCGCACACACACACACACACACACACACACACACACACACACACACACACACACACACACACACACAGACACACAGGTATATTACAGACACAGAAATATATGTAAAATGGAGATATAACCAAATACTGGAGTAATAAGTAATAGATATTCTTACAAGTAAGTCTGATGTTCTTATTTGGAAATGCAGATAAGAAAATTGTTAAATAATAATAATAATAATACTGTGATAATTATATATGTGTCTTTATTTCATAGTCAAAAATATAATAATTTAATAACTGGAATATACTATGGGCGACGTCAGTGAGCAATAGTGACAACTTTTTATACATATATTTATTGCTGACAAACATCACCAAAACAAATATAAATAATAAATAGATATAGAGCTGGATGTGGCAGAGTTAAAGATGTTAAGATATGGAGTAGGTGTGACGAGGGTGGACAGGATTAGGAATATGTATATTAGAAGGTCAGCCCAGGTTGGAAGGTTTGGAGACAAAGCCAGAGAGGCAAGATTACGTTGGTTTGGACATGTGCTGAGGAGGGATGCTGTGTATATTGTGAAAAAGATGCTAAGGATGAAACTACCAGGTAACAGGAAAAGAGGAAGGCCTAAGATAAGGTTTATGGATGTGGTGAGAGAGGACATGCAGGTGGTTGGTGTGACAGAGCAAGATGCAGAGGACAGGAAGAAATGGAAACAGATGATCCATTGTGGCCCCTAATGGGAACAGCCGAAAGAATGTGATGATGATGATATATAGGAAAATATGTTGTATGGATTTTTTCAATTTCTTTTAAATTAGTTTTAAAACCTAATACTCACTCTTTTATTTTAGATATAAGGTTTAAATTTAAAAGACTAAAAGGAATGTATTCTTTTATATCTATTTGATCTAGTATTTCTGTCTCTCTCTCTCTCTCTCTCTCTCTCTCTCCAGTCATATCAGGAGATAGTTGGTTAAAAATGCACTTAACCTCATTCATTTAGGTCAGTGGGTCCATTGACTATGAATTTATAGTTTCCTTTTTTTTTAATTTCTTAATTCAGTTTTTCAGATAGAAATAGTAAAATAAACTCCCATTGTACACACCATTTCAAATAGAAAAACATGCATTTACAATACATACAAACAATAACAAAAAAAAAAACAACAACAAGCTATATACATTATGTACAAAGAAGTCACTCTAACAGCCAGCTTATTAGAAAGCCAATCTTAAGTAAAAAGAGAGGATCTATAAGAACAACCAGTAAGGGGATATTGCCAATGGGGGGGGGGGGGTGTATCCTTTATATGGGATAAATCCTTATGCAGTCAGCTAATTACCAAGGAAAAAGAAAGAAAAAAATAGTCTGATTAAAATGTCCTACCAGCTATAATAAGGCGATAGATATTTTCTAACATTGAGTAATATTTTTGCTTCTTGTGGATGACATCCAGCAAGTATTCCCAATACTTTCCGTAATATTTTTGTTTGGTGGTTATGATTAGTAAATTGTGGGAAGAGATGTATTTAATGGCTAAGTTGCTGAAAGCCTTCACATAAAAGGGGGGGGGGGCAAGAGTCCAGTTCTTTGTGATGTAGAATTTAATAAGAGTACAAATTGTGATAAGGACGTGCTTCAGGATTTTTGGGAGATTGTATTAATGTGTAGTAAAGCCATTTCCCAAGACAGGGTGCTCTTTTCGTAACCCATTTTTTCAAGCCTAGCTCTTCAAGAACACCATAGATTATGCACTTTGCTGCACTCCCACATAACATGAATGATATCTACTGATTGACTAGGACAGTGCAGGCATTTAGGTGAGTAATTAGTACTGAATTTATTAATTTTTTTATGGGGTGAAGTAAGCGTTATTATTAATCATTAGTTGGGTGTATAGTAGCTTTTTGAATGGAGTGAATTAGACCGTATTTTCAATGGCAGTCTTTATGTTTTGTTCATTAATTTGTTGGGATTTCCCTTGCCAGAATGCAGAGAATAATGGAAGATTCCAACATTTTATATCCATTACCAGTAATCTGTATGAAGTAATAACACTACAGTATAATTTAAAGTCCGGTAATCCTAATCCTCCCTTAGATTTTGGAAGTACAAGTTCATCATATCTAATTCTAGTAAATTTAGGATACCAAAGAAATCTAGATATATTTTTCTCCATATCTAAAAATAATTTTTTTGGGAATATTTAAAAAAGTGGTGTTTAGTTGGAAAAGGATTCTTGGTAACAGGTTCATCTTTACTACACTAGCTTTTGACAACAAGGACATGTTGATGTTCTTCCATTTATTTAATCATTGTCAATAGCATTCCACGTATGGCTTAAGTTATTTTTAATAATTTCTTCAAAGTTTGGGGTATAAATTATTCCCAGATATTTCTTCTGATAGGTTAACTTAATCTTGCTCTCAGGGAAGTAGTAATCCTTTTGTCCAACATGATTTAGAGGAAAGAGATTGGACTTGCTAGGGTTTAATTTATAATTGGAGATCTCCGAGTACCTATTGATTGCTTTAAGTATTTTAGGAAGATCAGTTGAGGAAAGTTGCAGGTAATTATTTAAGTCATCAGCAAAGGCTGAGAACGTAATCTTGGAATGTGGTGAAAGACTTTTTGCAAAATAAAAATGAGCAGGGGTTCAAGGTATAAGTTAAAAAGGTAGGGGGAGAGTGGGCATCCTTGTCTTGTGCCATTAGAGATTGTGATAGATTTGATTCTACAATTATTTATCTGAATGGAAGTAGAAGCCATTTGATAGAGGACCTTAACTTTTTTTATAAATTCTTGAGGAATACCAAACAGAAGCATTACATTGAATATAAAGTTTAAGTTAACTCTATCAAACGCTTTGCTAGCATCAGCGGTAATAACATATATGGGATTTTTATCTGTCTTGAGTAATCTAATAGCTCTGTCCAATAGTAGGGTATTGTCACAGGTTTGCCTATTTACCATAAAACCCAATTGATCTTGTGATATAATACAGGGGAGTATATTTTTCAAACGATTAGCTAAAACTTGAGCTGAGATTTTAAAGTCAATATTTATGACGGCAATTGGCCTGTAATTAGATGGATCAGTTGGGTCAGAATTTTGCTTGGGTATAAGGATGTTTTTGGAGTTATTTATGTATATATCTGTTATGCTGTGTTGTATTATATATTTGTATACATTTAACAGACCTTTTGATACAGGTTCTGAAAATAGTTTATAAAATTCAGAGGTGTATCCATCCGGTCCTGTTGATTTTCCCAGTTTGAGCTTACTTATTGCATTTTTTAGTTCTTTTAGATGTAAAGGTGCCCCTAGAATTTTTTGTTGGTCGTGCATAGTGATTTCGCATATAATCTTGAAATTTTACATTTGGGGGAGGGGCATGTTATACAGTTTTTTATATATGGTCTCAAACACATTTAAGATGTCTTGATCATCATGATTTACCCATCGTTCATAGTGTATTTCTTTGATTCTTGGTGGTCCATTCTTTATATTTATTAGTCTGGCTAAGAACTTTGAGGGTATTTACACCCATTCTGAATATTGATATAAGGACCTACTTAAAGTTAGATTTTTTAAGTAATGTTTATGGAGCTGCTTTTGCCATTCAACCATTTTTTTGTCTAATTCTTCTGAGTATTTGTGTTGTAGATCTATCTCAGCTGAAGCAATCTGAGATTCTACATTTATTCTAGTGTTAGTGTATTTTTTTTTTAAACTAGGCTGACTTTTGTATTATAACGTCTCTAACTGCTGCTTTAGCCGCTTTCCATCGCTTGTCATAAGGTATCTGGGTGGATATAAGGTCCTCCTGTAATTGCACTAGTATGCTATTTATCTCCTTTGCTACCTCCTATTTTTGAACAATTTTAGGGTTTAATGTCCATTTATTAATATAAGAAATGGTCTGTTTAGGGCTTAATGAATTTATGGAGAGATTGATTTTTGAATGGTCTGAAATAGATCTAGGGGAAATGGAATACCTTAACCTAAATGACCGAAAATGTTGAGATATTAAAAAGGTGTGTATCCTTGACCAGGATTTATGGAAGGATGAGAAGAAGGTAAACCTAGATATTGTTTTATCATGTTGAAAGTTGGTATAGGGATCAAATAGGTCAATAGAGTTTATTAATTCCTCAAAGGCCATTGTAATACGATGGGAGTGTCTGGTCTCTTTGTGGGACCTATCTTTATCTGGGTCTAATAGAGCATTCCAGTCACCCCAATAACATATAGATGATTTGGGTACTCAGAAGATTAAATATTTGATATATAATAGATTGCTGGTTGGAGCAGGGGCTATAAATGTTAATAAAAAGTAAGGGATTGTCTATGTTATTATACTTGCTAGTGAAGAGAGCCCATCACCCCTCTGAGTCTGTTTTTATGGATAGAATCTCCCCCTGGTAGGGTTGATTTCTTATAACTGCCACCCCTCTGGAAGAAGAGTTATACCTGCAGCTATTGCCTGTTTGATCCATTTCCTCTTCCTTTCCCAATCCCATAGTTGTGTGGTCATGTGACTTTCCTGAAGAAAGGTTATCATTGATTTATTTTGGTATGTGATATGCATGGCAAGGCTTCTTTTAGCTTTATCTGAGATCCCCTTAACATTCCATGAGTCTAGAGTTATTTCAAGAAGTTAAAATTATAATCCTAGTTTAATGGTAATGAAGCAAAGTACGTAACTAAACATATACCTGAGTTCTGCTGGCTGTTTGTGGTATGTAACACATTCTGTATAGTGACTTCTACTCTCCTACCACCCTTATGTGTGCCTAGCCACCCATCCCTCTGTAATGGTAAGTAAGTGTGAGATGAAAGTATATAAAGTGTTTGAGTTTGGTTTAGAATATATTGTTCATGGAATAGAGGGATGCTAAAAATACCTATTGTGTTCCAAACGTACACAAGCATCTGTACTAACACCCACGGGGCAGCTTCCCCAAGCAAAAAATGTTAATCGAAAGATAGGTATCTGAACATAAATAAAACAGTAGTTATCTTATAGGCTTTTATAAGAAAGAGAATTTTAAGTATTGCTACTGAAAAGAAAAGCACTAAAGGGTATGTTAACAGCAGTTAATCGCTAGCTACATTCCACAGTAGCTATATCTAGCCTCAGGTTGCCACCTGATTTAACTACTATACAGGTCACCGAGTGGTTTTAGTGACAAAATAAGTAACTAGAGACTAATAACATGTTATATAACATTATTCCAAAACTGATATTACTTAAAAGATGGCAGAACTGGTTTTTAAGAGCCATCTCTGCCTCTTACTCAGGCTCTAATATATGAACTCAGCCTTCTAGCACATGTTTTTTCTCTGTCCTTTTATCTTAAATCCTCCTTATACACTGGTGGCTACTCAGCAGCACTGCAAAAGTAGTTTAAACAGAAGAAACAACAACTAGAATTTATAAAGAGTCAGTATGTCCTGTCATTTGAAAGAGAGAACAAAATTCAGTACTAAAGCAATTTTTTTTTCTTCCCCAATATTTAGCATAATGTTAAGGATCTCTATGAGAAGAGAACACTAGCTTTAAGAACAATTATATGTGCAGCTGTGTCATATAAGAAAATAACATTCAATTCCACTACTAACTCTATGGTCTCTGTCAATTAGATTTAAGCTGTGAAATGTGTGTGTTTATATTATTTACCTCATTTACTAGATTAGCTAGCATCTTTAAAAAAGTAACAGATTAAAGTGACATACTTATCAGACAGATGTGTAAATAATGTCTGCAGATCCTGTCTAAGTTAACTGTATTAACTTTACATTCTTTATGCATAAGTGTACCATTTACCCGTCGATCAGCTTACAATTAGCCATTTAAGTCCAGTTGCTGCCAGTAGCAAGCCATCTGAGGTTGTTTCTAGATGAATGGAGGAATTATCTTCTTATAACTAAGTCCAAAACAAGTTCCTGTACTTTTAGCCATTTTATCCATTCCCAGTAATGCATTGGGGCTCCCAGAAGGCTGCAGATAAGTTATTGAGTTGAAAGGTGAAAGGTTACTACTATCCCATGTGTTCCAGTGGAATTATGGGTAATGGAACATCACAACTCTAATGGACCCCTTGGCCTGTTTAGGAAAAAACAGAAAAAATGGATTTTACATTTTTACCTCAAAAAAGAGCCAAGGTAAGCAGGATTTGGGCTTTAAATGAAGAAAACTAAGGTAAGCAGGATTTGGGCTTTAAATAAAGAAAACGGATGTCTCAGAATGGATAAATTAGGATTTTTCATGCTGTATTTACTTTAAATAAATAAATGAAGATGTATTTTGCCTCTTCAGGTGTCTCAGTGGATACTTTTTCATTTTCATGATAGAAAATTAATGTGGCATGATACTTCATTTGGAAGCGTGTATTACTTTCTATCAGTAAAGAGCAGTAATTACTCAGTTTTTGCTGGTTTTGTTTGACTTCAAGAGGAAGGTCCTGGTTTATGGTGACTTTATGACCTCTCCAAGTAAAGTTCTTTTTGGTTTTGTAGGCAGAGAGTATTGCTTGAACATGTGCTGAGTTTAGGATCCTGGCATAGATCTGTCTTGGATACTCTGCAGTTTGTGAGCATCTTATGGATCTGTGAGCCCTTTCTATAATTATGTCATCCAGAAGGTCTTTATTGTTTAACAATGTACTTAGTACTTCTTTAATTATTGTGTTAACTTAAGAGCTTTCAACAGTTTCTGGAATACCTCTATAATGATGTTGTTACGTCTGCTTCTAGCTTCCAAATCCAGCACATTTTGTTGTAGTTATTTAATATTTTTTTCATCAGTCTGCTTTTAAGATCATTTATTTACACTTCATTTTCAATGCATTTTGCCTCATTCTGTTCCAGTCTGAGCATAATTTGATCTATGCTAGAAGTGAAAGTAGCTAGTTTGTGTGAGAATCCTTGTACTTCTGCCTGAAGTGGCTGTAAAGCAGTTTTAAGATCTTCAAGCATTAGTGTTTGTTCTTGCTTTGATCTGAGGGCTAATTTACTAGATTCTGAGACCTATTTGTTTTCTGTCTTTTGGATGAGGTATCTTTTTCTGGAGTGACTATATTAGACAGCTTAGACTTGGATGTCAGAGTTTCCATGTGCTCTGATTGATTATCCATCTTCATTTTTGATTTTGAGAGCTATTTGGAAGAGCTGGTATAGAAGACGGAAGATAGAAAATGCTCAATGAGACTAAGTTGAGACAAATCTTATTTTTCTTTTCCTCTTCCTCTTAGGCCTGCATGCCTGCAAGAATCTATACCATGCGGTTCAGGGTTCTGCTTGTAGTAAGTATTAATTTTCCAAAAGAAGAGATTTCTGACAAAAAATAAAGCTTGTATAGGTATGTATTCTTCTTGTTGCCTTAATTTCTGTTGAAAAATTAAGTTTTTTTCTCAGGATGTGCAGGCAGGAGGTCAGATATTAATGAAGAGATAAGGGAGCTGCACAGCTAGTGTGCTTACAGGCTGTCCCTCATTTCAGAATTGTTGAATTTACAGTTTCCTTGACAGTGTGAGAGTATTGTTTTTCCCTCTTACCTTTGGTAAAATAACTGTTGCTATGTCTTTTAAAGTTTAAATAAGTATACCTCATTATTTTTTAAAGCAAAATAAGCTTGAGAAATAATCCATTTCCTATATATGTATATATATATATATATATATATATATATATATATATATATATATATATATATATATCCGTACTGATCCCCAACGGCACTTTCTGCCAAAGCATAAATCAACAAGCATACTTAATCGAAAGTGCTGTTCCCCGAAGCAGCACTTTCAGATAAGTATGCTCGTTGTGCCGGTTGCACTACGGTGTGGATAAGGGAAGATTCCCTTTTCCTCACTGTAGTGTGACCTCGGAGTGAGAATATTAAAGTAGGGGTGTGGGGGTGCAGGGGGGCTTGTCCCCCTGTATAAAAGTAGATTTATTGTTTGTTTGTTTTGTAACACACTTTAACGAAAGCGCTTTTTCGATGAAAGTGCTTTCGTTAAAGTGTGTTTGGTTATTGTGGATTCGGGATGTTGAAGTTTCGTTCAACAGTCCTAGATATACATATATATATATATATATATATGTAGATATATATACATATATATATATATATATATATATATATATATATATATATATATATATACATATATATATATATATATATATGTAGATAGATAAATAGACATAGATAGATCTACAGTGGATATAAAAAGTGTACACACCCCTGTTAAAATGCCAGATTTTTGTGCTAAAAAATGAGACCACAATAAATCATTTCAGAACTTTTCCCACCTTTAATGTGACCTATAACCTGTACAGTTCAATTGAAAAACAAACAAAATATAGAAAACAAAAAACGTACAATAAACTGGTTGTATAAGTATGCACACCCTTTAACTAATACTTTGTTGAAGCACCTTTTGATTTAATTACATTACCTATAGTCTGTTAACAATATACTTCCATATGCAATAAAATTTCCACAGCACTGGATATACCATGGAACACAGTGAAGACAGTCATCAAAAAGTGGAGAAAATATAGGACAACAGTGACATTGCAAAGACCTGGACATCCCTCTAAAATTGATGAAAAGACAAGATGAAAACTGATTAGGGGAACTGCCAAGAGACCTACAGCAACACTGAAGGAGCAGCAGGAATTTTTGGCAAGTACTGGTTGTGTACTACATGTGACAACAATCTCCCATATTCTACATATGTCTAGACTATGGAGTAGGGTTGCAAGATGGAAGCCTTTTCTTACACAGAAAAACATCCAGGCCCAGATAAAATCTGCAAAACTATACATCAAGTCTCCCAAAAGCATGTGGGAAAATCTGTTATGGTCTGAAGAGACCAATTTTTAGCCACAATTCCGAAAGGTATGTTTGGCGCAAAAACAATACTTTGCATCACCAAAAGAACACCATCCCCACAGTGAAGCATGGTGGTGGCAGTATCATGCTTTGGGGTTGTTTTTCTTCAGCTGGAACTGGGGCTTTAGTCAAGGTGGAGGGAATTATGAACAGTTCCAAATACGGGTCTATGTTACTATCTTGAATGGTAAAAATATTGAACGGCCACATGAGCGAAACAGAACAAAAACAAACTTGTTATTGTGGAGGAGCTGCACCCCCCACACCACCTGCTAAATATATATTCCAACTCCAAGGTCACTACGGTGAGGAAAGGACAAATATTCCATTACTCACTGTACAGCAACCCCAAAAAACAAGTTTATGTACCGTTTCGCTAATGTAAGCGTTCAACATTTTTACCATTTGAGATGGTAATATAGACCACCAAATACCAGCCACATTTGGCCCAAAACCTTCAGGCATCTGCTAGAAAGCTGAAGATGAAGAGGAATTTCACCTTTCAACATGACAATGACCCCAAGTACATATCCAATTAAAATGGCTTAACCAGAAGAAAATTAAAGTTTTGGAATGGCCCAGCCAGAGCCCAGACCTAAATTGAATAGAAAATCTGTGGGGTGACCTGAAGAGGGTTGTGCACAACAGATGTCCTTGCAATCTGACATATTTGGAGCACTTTTGCAAAGAAAGAGTGGGCAAATATTGCCAAGTCAAGATGTGCCATGCTGATAGACTCCTACCCAAAAAGACTGAATGCTGTAATTAAATCAAAAGGTGCTTCAACAAAGTATTAGTTTAAGGGTGTGCACACTTATGACACTACCTTATTGTACATTTTTTTATTTTTTATATTTTTTACCCTAACAGATTTGTTTGTTTTTCAATTGAATTGTACAGGTTATAGGTCACATTAAAGGTGGGAAAAGTTTTGAAATGATTTATTGTGGTCTCATTTTTTATATCACAAAAACCTGGCATTTTAACAGAGGTGTGTAAACTTTTTATATCCACTGCAGATAAAGGTATAGATATAGATATCATATTATTTATCACATAATATCTCAGGGAACTGAAAAACATTAATTTGAAAACAGAAATGTTCATATTATCACTTTTCCCTTTACAAATGAATGGTTTGATAGTGGTTAAATAAGAGGAGGCTTGCTTAACTATCTTCCAATTAATAAACTGAATATTACATTTTAAATTTGTGTTAAATAACTACAGGATTTTAATAAAGTGTTCTTTTAAGAAGAAAATAATGAAAATCAAAATTTTATGGAGCGATAATTTAACCATGCCTAAAGATATATGTTCATAAAAGGCCAATGGAATATTTATGGTAGCAATTATTGAATATTGAACTTATTATAGTATATAATATGAATTAGATACTAGACATAGAGCTGAATTTACAACTACATAGACATAGATATACTAATATAAATGGGAAAAGGGGGATGGATGGATGGATGGATGGATGGATGGATGGATGGATGGATGGATGGATGGATATTATCTAATAAAGTAAATGCTATCCTGCTTCTTCTTGGGAGTGACATCACTTGTATTTTACATAAGAAAGACAATAGTGCAAACAGAGTTCCCAGACTATCACTAAAGGTCTCAAGAAATGGGTAAGCAGTTGAATTTAAAAGACTTAAATGGATATGCAGGAACAGGTTCCATCTTTCCATTCTGTATTCTTATTCCATTGTAACTCAAACACATATCAATATAATTTACATCGCTAATGATTTAAGAACAAACAATTGATTATGTTAAAGTAGTTTCTTCTCCTTTGTCTAATCACAATGCCATCACCTTTAGACTGATTAATAATTGCAGTAGAATAACAATAATTCATATAATGTACACATATATGATGACATTTAACGAATTTAAGGATGGGTTAAGTAAAAAAATAGACAATCATCTATTAATTAATAACAATTAAGTAAATGACACTATCCTTTGAGACTTCCTTAAATCATATCCTTCTGGTAAGATTACTAGTTAGTGTTCTAATAAAATAAAGTTACAGAATATAGATTTTGTTAAAATACACAAAAATATTTAGATCTTGTCAAATAAAAAAGATTAAACAAGTAGAAATTTTATTTGTAGATTTAGTTAAGGCATTAAAAACAATTATTTTAAACCATAATATAGCAATGGCTTTAGAAAATATGAAACTGAATTTACATTTTATAACTCCTAAAGGCTCACATATAGTAATAACTAGGCCTAGATTCTTAACAATCTCATAACAGATGACATGTAGTATGTTTTCAGGAAGGTGAAGTAATTTTAATGATATTAACATATTAATGGCATTTAAAAATATTAAGAAAATATCTAAAAAGAAGAAAAGGAAGAGTGTTTAATGGTTTCTTTATAAAATTAAGAATGAAAAAAACTGTAGTAAATATTAAAAAATGTTCAAACTTTGTAACCAATTTCAAAATGAATGAACATATCATAAGAAAAAAAAAAGATAAGAAAAAATCCTAGGTGCAGGTAGAATAATTATAGAGATTTATAAATTATTACAAAATATTTCCAAAAGGTGTTATTCAGTTATTTTAAAAATTCTTTATTTAAGTACAGAATTGAAAAGTTATTACTCCTTCACTAATCTGCACTTTGAAAAATCCTTTACTGAAAGTTTATAAAGAACCATCCTTTTCTGGGATTCCAATAGGTCTTTAGCACACAGAATCATGCTGCACAATTACCCTATGACTGTGTCCAACACCAAGGAGTCTGCCAGTTCTGATAAAGCATATGTTCATGGGGGTATGTTAGTGACTGTGCTCAATTATAAAAAGGGAATCAGTCTTACAATGACTAATTTGATGTTAGTGTAGCATAGCAAATCCACAGTTTTACTTGTGAGATGAAGTTTGATCTTGGTACTTCAGAAATTATATGGTCGGAAGCCAGGCTGCATGAAGTAGCAAATGTTACATAAAGGTGGTGCTATTTTGTTACTGTGTGGGAGCCAATCAGTGGAGGTTAAAGCCATGTACATGTGCAGTATGGTTATGTGTGAGTCATTACCCAATGTCTGTGAAGCATAGGTCTCAACTTCTTAAGAGGCCAATGTGGAACACAGACCCTAGCAATATGTGACAGTCAAAATCTGGAACACCCTATTTTTGCAGTACTAAGTGAAAACTGTATATTGTTAAAATTCAATAGGACACATGTCAAATAAAACAAAGTCAGCAGAAACCATTGATAAATGCAATACACAGACAGTGTGTTTCGGATAGCAGTGACCTATTTCCATTAATTATGATGCACATAACCTGGTAAAGATACTTTTATCTTCATAAGTAAAAAGGCTACATTTTGTATCGCAGTCACGTTAGCTAGGCAGCTGCTCACCCTTAGTTCCTTTATTCATGTTAGTCATAAACAACAAATTCTTTCTACCAGGCTTCTCTCCTATTCTTCCAAGTTATGATTCACCCCCATGCCAGACCCCAAAATACCTGCATCTTCTCTCGCACTGTGTTAATGCCAATCATTTCTTCCATTTGACCAACCCTCCTAATTGATTCTTTAAATAATAAAAGCTCTGTTTTTTCAGAAAAGTACTCCATTCCCAAGCTTAAGCATGAACCCCCAAATCTGTCTCACACACACACACACACACACACACACACACACATATATATATATATATATATATCAAATGCCCTGCTAATACCCCAAGAATACAAACATCCTTTGACTAGGTGTAAAGTTATTTTACCAATCACAATTGTCTCAGTTTAAATTATTCATTGTAAAGGAAAATTCAAAGCTCAGAGAGTGAACCAAGGCTGTAACATCGAAACACAAGCAAGTAGTCGGTGTAAAAATTACTGCATACTGTTCTTGAGTAGAATCTCCACCAATAAACCACTCACAAAAATAAAGTAAATGTGGCAGACAATCTTTATTGAGTAAGCTTTCACCATATTCGCTTCTTCAGACTCACATATAAAGAGTAAAACACATATTATATACTAAAACTAATGAAAGGGCGGAATCTCACAATTAAAACCATTTAATTAGTTCAAAAAAGTTCACAGGGTCCTAGAACCACAGAATAATACTTAAATTTCTCAACATTCAAATTGCAGTCCACAGAAGGACAATACAACACAATAAAATACATATTGATAATCAAAGGGAATACACTTAACAGAGTCATGAATATGGTTAATAAAAACTGTGATGTTAAAACATATCATTAGGCTAAAAACCTTTAGTTTCCTCATTTTTAAAAGGTCTGACTGATACCTTAGCATTCAGCCCTGGTGGTACATCAGATCTCAACTTAAAAGTCCACATATTTTCCCTGTTTTCTGTATGTGTTCTAATGTCACCACCCCTAACATTGACTCTAATATGTTCAACTATTCTAAAGCTGAAAAGGTGTTGAGATCCCATCTCAGAAACATGTTTGGCAAGCGCATTGTTGACATGTCCCATCCTTATACTATACAAATGTTCACGTATCCGATCCTTAAAGGGCCGGTTAGTTTTACCGATGTAAAAGGATGGACAGATGGAACAGGTAGCTAAATAAATAATATTGCTAGACTCACAATTGCCATTAACTTTGAAAAAGTACTGTTGTGAGCTTAATGGATGTATAAAAACAGTGGAGAAGTTAATATAAGAGCAATAGTTACAACTGCCACAACTACGTGTCCCACTGGAGGTGATGCTGGATCGTGGATTTATAGAACCTTTATCACACAATAACCTCTTCAAATTCTTTTTATTCTTATATCTGAAAAGGGGAGCATCACCCAAAATATCTCTGATGTGGGTATCTACCGTCAAGACATTCCAGTGACTTCTCACTATGTCCTTAATGTCTCCTACATCATTGGTAAAAAACACTGAAAATGCTCCTGAACTAACTAGAGTGTCTACTGCTCTACTTTCACTCTGCACATCTTGTAGAATATGTGTCCTATCTGAAAAATACGGGGCAGCAATATTCAATCTTAAATCTCTTAATCCAATAGTGCCATTCAAGAAGTCATTCTGTCCATAACCTCTCTGTACTAATCTCCTATTTAAGTCACCCAAATCATGTTCAAAGCCAATGTTGCTGGGATTGTATCTAGACGCTCTAAGTGCCTGTCCCTTAACTACATTCTTAAAAACATAACCAGGGTGCATACTAGATCGATGCAAAATTGTGTTTTTATGGCAATCCTTTCTAAACACACCTGTGTTAATCAACCCACTATCCAGTTTCTCGACAAAGACATCCAGAAATGAAATCTTAGTTTCTGATTTTTCATAAGTGAACTTGAGATAAGTGGTGGAAGCATTAATGTATGATACAAATCTATCTAGGTCATCAGTAGAGCCCCTCCATAAAAAGAAAAGATCATCTACAAAGCGTCTATAAAATACAACATGTTCAATAAACGCTGATGATCCATACATTACTTCATGTTCCCATTCTGCCATGAATAGGTTGGCGTAGCTATTGGCACAGGAAGTGCCCATAGCTACGCCATCCCTCTGCAAAAAGCATCTACCCTGGAAATAGAATATGTTGTTAGACAAAACTAACTGCAGCAAAGACATGATTAGATGAACCTTCAAATCTGACATGTCAGAAACTCTCTTTAAATGACAGCAAACTTTCTCAATACCAATTTGGTTCGGAATTACTGTGAACAGTGACTGGACGTCCATAGTTACAAAAATAAGACCTGACGTATCTAAAGTGCCACTGAGATTGGTATACAAATCAAGTAAAAACTGCTTAGTATCCTTTAAAATAAAGGGGTTGCTATCAACAACAGGTCTCAGATGACATTCAAGGAACATCGAGGACGGCTCGGTTACCCAGCCCCTACCAGCAACAATTGGCCTTATAGGGGGATTAAGTGGATTTTTATGTACCTTTGGTAGACCATTAATTAAAGGAATCATAGGATTAGGTACATCCAAAAACTCAAATAAAACATGATCAATCACATTGCTATTCAGAAGACCTAGCAGAAACATATGGACCTTATGTGAGTAAAGCTGCACCATATTAAATGCCAGGGGTTGATAGAATTTCTGATCACTCAGCATAGAAAACATTCTCTTCTTGTAGTCATCAGCATCCAACACAACGACCCCTCCTCCCTTATCAGCTGGTCTAATAGAAAGGGAGGCGTCCTTGCTCAACCTTGATAGGGCACTTCTCTCGGATGCACTCAGATTATATTTATTGAATGGACGTCTGTTGGTGTCCCTATATCTATAGAGGTCATCCTCAACAAGTTTACTGAATGCTGCTAATAATGGGTGTAGCTGTGGTGTAAAAACACTTGGTCTATGAAAGCGTTCATTTCTAGTAGAACTATTATTGTTACCAAAAGTTAAGCGTAACGATAGATTCCGTACATATAACTTAAAATCTCTCATTGTCTCTTCAAATACACTACTAGTAGTAGGTATGAACGAGAGCCCTTTAGACAGAACAAAGGATTCATCTGCAGTCAGGGTCCTGGAAGACAAATTAAAACTAAGTCTTCCCTTTCCCATTTTTCTCCCACATTTTCTTTATGTTTTTGTTCGGAAGGCCTTCTGAAGACAACTTCCGTTTCTGTCTCCCCCTGCTCTGTGATCTCATCCTCCCCATTACTTTGTCTTCCCTGATGGGAAAAGGATGGGAGGAATTAAAAACTAAAGGTACAGCATTATCACAATCATTAATCGGCACATTATTAGTTCCCTTTAGTGCCAGCCTAGAGGGATTAGAGCTATTGTTCTTACTACGTACAACAGGTGTAGACCCAGATGCCTTATTAAAAGAATTGTCCGTCTCATGAGAGACCAAAATGACATCAGAGGTACAAACAGTACCTTGATTACTTCTATTGTTCGTTTCATTAACAGCAACACTAGATAAATTACACTGATCAGTAACACAAACACCAGTAGTTACAGGAGAAGTGCCAATAGGCATAGAATTCTTGTTCTCAGAAAATACAGGTCGTTCATTATGCAATGTAGGTGTAGAGGTAGTCTCTGAAGGCAACATGCTGTTGCCTTTATATACAGTTCCTCTATTAGCATACTGGCCAGTAAAGTTACTGTTAGATCTAGCAAGCGGCGTTTTAGGCCAAGTGAAGATCTGGCCCATTTTAAAATCTGTAAAGTCTCGTTGCAATTTATTCTTTTTCTGTGTAAACAGTTTCCTTTCATACTGGCTAGCACTGTCAATTACCTCGCTTAGCTTTTCATCAATCACTGTCAGGAAAACGCTCATATAGTGAACGTTGTTGTTGGTTTAAATTATTTCTAAGTTCTTCTTCTATCGGCATAAAGAAATCATTGAGGAGCTGCATATACTTTACACTCACCTCTAGGTTGAGTTGCTGCCACTGGTACAATAACTCCGGATAAGTTGTACCAGTGGTCGGCATTTTTAAGACCCGTAGCCCTCTTGGAACAATCCGTCGATTAATACACACTTGAAAGTGTAAGCGCTGTGATTGTAAACGCTTCAATTTGGAGAAGTCATTTTCCATTTCTTCTAGTAATGAGCGAAGTTCTTCTTTATTAAAGGATTCACCCTGATGTCCTGTATCATCACTATGGCAATCGTACAGCATTAAAGGATTGGCTCGCTCACGTAGACATTCCGCAAAGCGTTCAGCTAACGGTCTATCAGTGAAAGAGCTGCCTGTCGGTTGTTTAAGGACATACGGAAGCTCAATCTGGTCAATACCTTTCTCAGCCATGTCTCCGTAAGTGAAACAGCAAGATAATGAGCAAGGAAACAATACGTGCACGGAGCAGACACCCTCTGAGAAATCAGCAGTCAATGTAAAGGAAAATTCAAAGCTCAGAGAGTGAACCAAGGCTGTAACATCGAAACACAAGCAAGTAGTCGGTGTAAAAATTACTGCATACTGTTCTTGAGTAGAATCTCTCCACCAATAAACCACTCACAAAAAATAAAGTAAATGTCGTGGCAGACAATCTTTATTGAGTAAGCGCTTTCACCATATTCGGCTTCTTCAGACTCACATATAAAGAGTAAAAACACATATTATATACTAAAAACTAATGAAAGGGCGGGAATCTCACAATTAAAACCAATTAATTAGTTCAGAAAAGTTCACAGGGTCCTAGAACCACAGAATAATACTTAAATTTCTCAACATTCAAATTGCAGTCCACAGAAGGACAATACAACACAATAAAATACATATTGATAATCAAAGGGAATACACTTAACAGAGTCATGAATATGGTTAATAAAAACTGTGATGTTAAAAACATATCATTAGGCTAAAAAACCTTTAGTTTCCTCATTTTTAAAAAAGGTCTGACTGATACCTTAGCATTCAGCCCTGGTGGTACATCAGATCTCAACTTAAAAATCCACATATTTTCCCTGTTTTCTGTATGTGTTCTAATGTCACCACCCCTAACATTGACTCTAATATGTTCAACTATTCTAAAGCTGAAAAGGTGTGGAGATCCCATCTCAGAAACATGTTTGGCAAGCGC
Organism: Protopterus annectens; assembly: GCF_019279795.1. NCBI lineage: Eukaryota > Metazoa > Chordata > Ceratodontiformes > Protopteridae > Protopterus > Protopterus annectens. The sequence goes on from NC_056733.1 coordinate 22,315,207, forward strand.
ATTGTTGACATGTCCCATCCTTATACTATACAAATGTTCACGTATCCGATCCTTAAAGGGCCGGTTGGTTTTACCGATGTAAAAGGATGGACAGATAGAACACAGATAGAACACCGACTACTTGCTTGTGTTTCGATGTTACAGCCTTGGTTACACCGACTACTTGCTTGTGTTTCGATGTTACAGCCTTGGTTCACTCTCTGAGCTTTGAATTTTCCTTTACATTGACTGCTGATTTCTCAGAGGGTGTCTGCTCCGTGCACGTATTGTTTCCTTGCTCATTATCTTGCTGTTTCACTTACGGAGACATGGCTGAGAAAGGTATTGACCAGATTGAGCTTCCGTATGTCCTTAAACAACCGACAGGCAGCTCTTTCACTGATAGACCGTTAGCTGAACGCTTTGCGGAATGTCTACGTGAGCGAGCCAATCCTTTAATGCTGTACGATTGCCATAGTGATGATACAGGACATCAGGGTGAATCCTTTAATAAAGAAGAACTTCGCTCATTACTAGAAGAAATGGAAAATGACTTCTCCAAATTGAAGCGTTTACAATCACAGCGCTTACACTTTCAAGTGTGTATTAATCGACGGATTGTTCCAAGAGGGCTACGGGTCTTAAAAATGCCGACCACTGGTACAACTTATCCGGAGTTATTGTACCAGTGGCAGCAACTCAACCTAGAGGTGAGTGTAAAGTATATGCAGCTCCTCAATGATTTCTTTATGCCGATAGAAGAAGAACTTAGAAATAATTTAAATCAACAACAACGTTCATTATATGAGCGTTTTCCTCGCACAGTGATTGATGAAAAGCTAAGCGAGGTAATTGACAGTGCTAGCCAGTATGAAAGGAAACTGTTTACACAGAAAAAGAATAAATTGCAACGAGACTTTACAGATTTTAAAATGGGCCAGATCTTCACTTGGCCCAAAACGTCGTTTGCTAGATCTAACAGTAACTTTACTGGCCAGTATGCTAATAGAGGAACTGTATATAAAGGCAACAGCATGTTGCCTTCAGAGACTACCTCTACACCTACATTGCATAATGAACGACCTGTATTTTCTGAGAACAAGAATTCTATGCCTATTGGCACTTCTCCTGTAACTACTGGTGTTTGTGTTACTGATCAGTGTAATTTATCTAGTGTTGCTGTTAATGAAACGAACAATAGAAGTAATCAAGGTACTGTTTGTACCTCTGATGTCATTTTGGTCTCTCATGAGACGGACAATTCTTTTAATAAGGCATCTGGGTCTACACCTGTTGTACGTAGTAAGAACAATAGCTCTAATCCCTCTAGGCTGGCACTAAAGGGAACTAATAATGTGCCGATTAATGATTGTGATAATGCTGTACCTTTAGTTTTTAATTCCTCCCATCCTTTTCCCATCAGGGAAGACAAAGTAATGGGAGGATGAGATCACAGAGCAGGGGAGACAGAAGCGGAAGTTGTCTTCAGAAGGCCTTCCGAACAAAAACATAAAGAAAATGTGGGAGAAAAATGGGAAAGGGAAGACTTAGTTTTTAATTTGTCTTCCAGGACCCTGACTGCAGATGAATCCTTTGTTCTGTCTAAAGGGCTCTCGTTCATACCTACTACTAGTAGTGTATTTGAAGAGACAATGAGAGATTTTAAGTTATATGTACGGAATCTATCGTTACGCTTAACTTTTGGTAACAATAATAGTTCTACTAGAAATGAACGCTTTCATAGACCAAGTGTTTTTACACCACAGCTACACCCATTATTAGCAGCATTCAGTAAACTTGTTGAGGATGACCTCTATAGATATAGGGACACCAACAGACGTCCATTCAATAAATATAATCTGAGTGCATCCGAGAGAAGTGCCCTATCAAGGTTGAGCAAGGACGCCTCCCTTTCTATTAGACCAGCTGATAAGGGAGGAGGGGTCGTTGTGTTGGATGCTGATGACTACAAGAAGAGAATGTTTTCTATGCTGAGTGATCAGAAATTCTATCAACCCCTGGCATTTAATATGGTGCAGTTTTACTCACATAAGGTCCATATGTTTCTGCTAGGTCTTCTGAATAGCAATGTGATTGATCATGTTTTATTTGAGTTTTTGGATGTACCTAATCCTATGATTCCTTTAATTAATGGTCTACCAAAGGTACATAAAAATCCACTTAATCCCCCTATAAGGCCAATTGTTGCTGGTAGGGGCTGGGTAACCGAGCCGTCCTCGATGTTCCTTGAATGTCATCTGAGACCTGTTGTTGATAGCAACCCCTTTATTTTAAAGGATACTAAGCAGTTTTTACTTGATTTGTATACCAATCTCAGTGGCACTTTAGATACGTCAGGTCTTATTTTTGTAACTATGGACGTCCAGTCACTGTTCACAGTAATTCCGAACCAAATTGGTATTGAGAAAGTTTGCTGTCATTTAAAGAGAGTTTCTGACATGTCAGATTTGAAGGTTCATCTAATCATGTCTTTGCTGCAGTTAGTTTTGTCTAACAACATATTCTATTTCCAGGGTAGATGCTTTTTGCAGAGGGATGGCGTAGCTATGGGCACTTCCTGTGCCAATAGCTACGCCAACCTATTCATGGCAGAATGGGAACATGAAGTAATGTATGGATCATCAGCGTTTATTGAACATGTTGTATTTTATAGACGCTTTGTAGATGATCTTTCCTTTTATGGAGGGGCTCTACTGATGACCTAGATAGATTTGTATCATACATTAATGCTTCCACCACTTATCTCAAGTTCACTTATGAAAAATCAGAAACTAAGATTTCATTTCTGGATGTCTTTGTCGAGAAACTGGATAGTGGGTTGATTAACACAGGTGTGTTTAGAAAGGATTGCCATAAAAACACAATTTTGCATCGATCTAGTATGCACCCTGGTTATGTTTTTAAGAATGTAGTTAAGGGACAGGCACTTAGAGCGTCTAGATACAATCCCAGCAACATTGGCTTTGAACATGATTTGGGTGACTTAAATAGGAGATTAGTACAGAGAGGTTATGGACAGAATGACTTCTTGAATGGCACTATTGGATTAAGAGATTTAAGATTGAATATTGCTGCCCCGTATTTTTCAGATAGGACACATATTCTACAAGATGTGCAGAGTGAAAGTAGAGCAGTAGACACTCTAGTTAGTTCAGGAGCATTTTCAGTGTTTTTTACCAATGATGTAGGAGACATTAAGGACATAGTGAGAAGTCACTGGAATGTCTTGACGGTAGATACCCACATCAGAGATATTTTGGGTGATGCTCCCCTTTTCAGATATAAGAATAAAAAGAATTTGAAGAGGTTATTGTGTGATAAAGGTTCTATAAATCCACGATCCAGCATCACCTCCAGTGGGACACGCAGTTGTGGCAGTTGTAACTTTTGCTCTTACATTAACTTCTCCACTGTTTTTATACATCCATTAAGCTCACAACAGTACTTTTTCAAAGTTAATGGCAACTGTGAGTCTAGCAATATTATTTATTTAGCTACCTGTTCCATCTGTCCATCCTTTTACATCGGTAAAACCAACCGGCCCTTTAAGGATCGGATACGTGAACATTTGTATAGTATAAGGATGGGACATGTCAACAATGCGCTTGCCAAACATGTTTCTGAGATGGGATCTCAACACCTTTTCAGCTTTAGAATAGTTGAACATATTAGAGTCAATGTTAGGGGTGGTGACATTAGAACACATACAGAAAACAGGGAAAATATGTGGATTTTTAAGTTGAGATCTGATGTACCACCAGGGCTGAATGCTAAGGTATCAGTCAGACCTTTTTTAAAAATGAGGAAACTAAAGGTTTTTTAGCCTAATGATATGTTTTTAACATCACAGTTTTTATTAACCATATTCATGACTCTGTTAAGTGTATTCCCTTTGATTATCAATATGTATTTTATTGTGTTGTATTGTCCTTCTGTGGACTGCAATTTGAATGTTGAGAAATTTAAGTATTATTCTGTGGTTCTAGGACCCTGTGAACTTTTCTGAACTAATTAATTGGTTTTAATTGTGAGATTCCCGCCCTTTCATTAGTTTTTAGTATATAATATGTGTTTTTACTCTTTATATGTGAGTCTGAAGAAGCCGAATATGGTGAAAGCGCTTACTCAATAAAGATTGTCTGCCACGACATTTACTTTATTTTTTGTGAGTGGTTTATTGGTGGAGAGATTCTACTCAAGAACAGTATGCAGTAATTTTTACACCGACTACTTGCTTGTGTTTCGATGTTACAGCCTTGGTTCACTCTCTGAGCTTTGAATTTTCCTTTACATTGACTGCTGATTTCTCAGAGGGTGTCTGCTCCGTGCACGTATTGTTTCCTTGCTTAAATTATTCATTGTTAATTGCTTTAACCATCATGTTTTCATCTTTTTCATCATCTGACAAAAAAGACATGACAAGCCTACAAGCTATTCATTTCTTGTTCCACTTTCATTAACCCATTTCCATGAGAACAATAATCCTTTCAAATGCTGATGAGTTTTCATTTTTGTATTGCTCAGTTTTATCCTCATAATCTTTTATTGCTTTGCCAAATTCCAAATTACATTCAGAATAAATGCAAGATTAAATAATTTAGTATTTTATTTTTTAGGTCAAGTTAATTTCCACTCAATCATTTATTAAACACTTCATTAATTCAAAATCTGTATGTAAAAAAACTTTGGTTTGCCAGTACATATTATTTTCATAACATGCAAGCCAATGGGCACACTTTTAATCACTAGATACAATAGCAAAAGGTATGCTGTACAGATGACTTTCAAACATGAATAACAGTCCCTTCTATTTTTTAAAAAAGCAGTGTGTATGTCATTTACATTAGCCATGTCTCCATCAAGAACTAGTCGCTCTCTTGCATCCGCGTTGGTGTGCGTGCATGCAATGCATGCAAGGTCCGCCTTAAAGGAGAAGACGCTTATATCAAAAAGTGAACACTTTTTTTTATTGTCAACCAGCAGCTGTAAAAGTGGGAGGGAAGTCATCCCCCCTTGCTCTAAGGTTCTGGCGCCCTAGAGACTCCGTTCTTCATTGCAAGCCTAAAGTCACAAAAAGCGGAGCAACAGCTGCTCATTATGGAACATCGGAACAGTGGGTTTAATCGATCACATATGCGGAGCATTCCACACAATCTGGAGCACTTGGCTGCACAGCTGTGAAGATAGATCACACAGATCCCGTTACTGAAAATTAGAAGTTATTCCAAGTTGGGCTAGTAGCCCTGCATGCCCATCCTCGTCTATTTAGGGGGAGAATGCAGGCATGCATGGATGCATGGCGGTTGTGCTGTTTGTCTGGCATATATTCTTCTGTCATACAGATGGTGTTGCTATGCAGGATGGGTTCATTTTCATACAGCTATACCTGCATTGGAGTTGCAGGCAGGTTCAAACTACTTCTGTCAGAGTTTTCAAATTGGATTACACTTTGCTGGCAATGGGTGATCAGAACCATTTGGACAGAATACTGTAGAATATCATTACCCACTGCTAGCACAGATGGATTCCCACCTATCCAGTACCTCTTTGTTATGAGGAACTGATCTGAGTGCACCCCACACCTAGAGTGACAATGTCATGTCCAGTGTTAGGGATGTACTTCAGGTTCAAGATAGTGAAGCAGGAGGGTAAAGGCCTCAAATCTTTCTGGAATATCACTCCTTATGTGCATCTTATAGAAATTTTTAATTACTAACTCTAGAATGTAAAATATTTATGTTGCTCTTGCTTAAAAGAGTAAAACTTATGCTGTAAATCCTATGAGGCACTGACCAAGTATTGTTTGTTATTAGAAGCAAACATAAGATAACATTAAAAGAATATTAATATTGACTATAAATGTGGCAATAATTATGAGTTGGCAATGTTTAGTTTAACTATATTATTTCTTAAGTTGACCGTACCTACTTAGAGATTTGAAAGTGTTTAATTTTCCAGATCTATACATTATGCTAATAAAGGCATTATATAACAAATCTTTGTGAGAAACTGAAGCAGGATTATATATTTTTCAAGCAATACTCAGAAAAAAGGACTACATAAATATACCACTATTCATTTATGTTACTTGCTTAAGCAATACAACTATTGGCTAACTCAGTTAGACAAAATAAAGATACTACACTGTCTTTTGGCTTCTCCCGGTTAGGGGTCGCCACAGCGGAACTCCGGTCCGCTATGGTTTTAAAATAAAGTTTTATATAAAAATGTTCCTGTTTGAAGATGATGTATTATTACTATAACCTTAACCAATATTAACTCAGCCCTATAATTTGTTGGCATTACACTTCTTCTTCTTTCAGCTTTTCCTGGTTAGGGGTTACCACAGTGGATCACCTGTCTGCTCTTGATTGGCAGTGGAGTTTTACGGTGTCGAGTTTGTTGGCATTACACTTAATTATTTGAAATAATTTTTATACTAAAATACAATAGGAGTAAGACAAATACGATATTAATACATTAGGAAGGTAGACCTATCTGTTTTCCCTGATTATAATTATAAATGGGATTGTAAAACATTAAATACTCAAGAATTATAATAATATTAACAAAGATTTAATTTTTTTTTACATTTGAAAATAGACTGAACCTGATCAAAATTGTACTACTGCAAAAGTATTTTATATTTAAATACAACTCAAATCGCATCTTTAATTCCAAATACAACTTGTATTAAACAATTAAATAAGATGCTTATAACTTTCTTTGGTTTCAAAATAAACTAAAAACTGCTTTCAAATATCTCAGAACATGGAAAAATGAGGATTAGAACTCCTACAAATATATTCAGAATGACAATCTGGTCATCAGAAATAATTTACCCTGTAAAATAGAATATATATATATATATATATATATATATATATATATATATATATATATATATATAGGTTCCTATTAGAACCACAAATGTTTGAAATATCAAACGGCTAAAAAACGAATATTCATTTACTCAAAATTGGTTTTGTGAGGGGCTGTGCCCCCCATGCTCATTGCTAATTATAAATACCAACTCCAAGATCACACAACAGTGAGGAAAGGGCAAAATTTCCAATCTTCACTGTACTGTGATCTCAGAAAATCGATCTCAAGTAGCTGAATATTTGGCTTTTCAGCCATTCGATATTTTTAAACTTTTGTGGTTCTAATAGGGACCCATATATATATATATATATATATATATATATATATATATATATATATATATATAGATTATGTAATGATAACACATTTAAAATACCAAACTAAAAAAAAATAACCCCATGCAAATGTATAGTCATGTTTCTGCAAACATTAAATATATAAACACTACTTTGAATTCTTTAAACTGTTATGTATAAATCCAACAAATGGACTTCTCTGGTTTATAACCTCCTTTACTTTTGGATTTCTGAAAGGCTCTGATGTTACAAAAATGTTGGCTCTCTACCTCTTACCATAAGAAATCTGGACAAAGCCAAAAATAATGAGAGAAGGGGCAAAAGGCCCTAAAACAGGGATAGCTTTTAATTACTGTTCTTATAAATGTAGAAAGGTGCTAGTATAACTGGTTTGGTGTTGTGTATTTTATGAAGTAAATTAAGTCTGAAACTCAGATGTTTTTCAATATTTAGTGACTTCAGTCTTCAATGATATGTCAGAAAACCACAAATTTTAATAGAAACAGACCAAACATTTGTGGCAGAAATCTAAACATTCCGTGAAAATATTGACAGTTCGAAGGTATGGAACTGAGGCTTCATAGTTTATCCTCTTGGTTCAATTGTCTAAAAATAATCACAATTTTATCAATAGAATATTATTGTTCTTTAGTATGAATTATATTCTAAAGACTGGTTATTGGTTAAAGAAAAATACAATTTAAATTCACAAAGGCACATAATGTCTAAATTTGAAGTAAAGATGTAAGTGACATTGCTGAACTACACAAAGTGAATATTATTAAATGTAATAACACTTACTTCCATTTCATCTCAGTTCCATGAAAGTATGTTATCATATAGATCAATGATATTTAATTCTTAGTGGAATTATTTAAGTCAAATGTACTAGACAAATCTCAAGGATATTTATAGGTTCAGCAAAACAAATAAGATCATCTTTATTTTTGAAACAATTAATACAGATAATTTCTTACTCCTCACAGAATTGGGAAATATATACAAATGACAATATTGGCTATTCTAGGTGTAATGTGAATATTAGCACTGATTGGCAACACACTTTTTTTGTAACTATAACATGGTAACAGAATTCTGGCCAAAATGTATTTCACTGCCAAAAGTATTATGGTCAAATAAATTACACTCAGTAACTGCCTAATGTATTAGTAATGATAACGTTCCTCTTTTTGTTGTCCCTTCGAAGATGTATATAAAACAATAACTCAAAAACTGGAAAATTCTATTAAGCTTTTTTCTGAATTTCTAAATATAATAAACATTGTTTATGATTATGAAATTATTAATTTTGAGACAAGGTGAAATCTAAGCAGAGATCCATTAATTCAACATTTTGGTCTAAACTGCCCTCATTATTAGAGAAATGTAAAGGTAGCACTCTGGAATGATATGCATTTTCTCTTTAGAATCATTTGGGCTATGCCACAATTAAGATTACAAAATGTGTTTGAGAGATCTGACGTGTATTCTGAAAATAGTTTAGATTTTGATATGATTTAGGTATTTCATTTTTATGATTATAACTGAATTAATAACAATGATTTATATTTTGAACTGTTGTTTTGAATTCAAATGTTACTCAATTCTAAGATTAGTATACTTAATTAGTATGTATGTATGTATATTATATTTACTACTTATTTTACTTGAAAAGCTTAACACAGTTTAAAAAAAAACAAATAAAAAATGTATGCACCCTGAACAACATACCCATCAAAACTGTAAATAGCACCAGGGGAGGTTGTTATACAAAGGGATCACAATGCCTTGTACTGTTAAGTATGGAACAGTTAAAAGTTGAATGAAAAACTGGTTTTGATAAATTAGGAGGCATGTTAGAAAATGTCAGAGGTTAAGAACAAAGGGACCACGTTGTTACAGAGTGAAAAGTAAATATCAGGAATATTTTAACAATTGAAATGATACAGAGGATAAAGATCAGGTCTGTGATCGTAACCAGGATGCTATGGATTCAAGACCTGAATTTTAAGAAATTCACTTCAAATGCAAAGTCCAAGAGGTGAAGCTTGACATCCATGTCAAGAATATCTAACATTCTGTGTTACGATTTGAAAGACTCGACCATAATTATTTGTAGTGCACAGACCTTTTCTATGTACTACAAAATTAGAGGAAGAAAGGAGGCAGTGTAGTAGCAGAAAGTGTTCTACAGGTTAGAACGCTACCTTCAGACTTAAAAAGAAGCCCAAATAAAGTCTTTCACATGATTCTTTTGTTGTGGCCACTGAGCACTGTCAATGCCCTAGCGTGCCACCAGTACTTAGCCATACGGATTGCCTTCTTAACATCATAAAGGTACTTAACAAGCCTGTATTTTCACTGATGTCAGTGTGGAATCATGGTGCCCCAGTCAGTCCATTTATGTTCACAGCAGTGATGTTAAGGACTGTTCAGGACAGATAAACAGAGATTTTAGCAGATATGAAAAGGCATAGAAAACAAGGGACAGATAGTGTCATGAGTGTCATGAGACATCCTGAGTGATAATTCATGTAAAAAAAAGAAAAATGTGCATGTGAGATGGGACAAAGCATTCTCCATTCTAACACATTACCATGTTGTTCTATTTGGAAAAAAAATGTCTTCATTCTGTAGTCTTCTACTCCAAACACACTGCAGCTATAAAAGTTGTAAACACATATACATGTCAATGAAGGGATGGAATCCAAAAAGATAAGACACATCTAAGTCTTCATAAAATAGCAATGACACCAAGGCCACACATCCATCTCCCTTTGTACTTTGTAAGTCTACTAGCAGCACAGAATCACAGTACATATTGCCATATATCATTTTCATATTTATTGTACTATAGCCCCTTGATAATTTACTCATGCAGAGTCTGTGTTTTCATGTCTATCATTTATCTGTGATTCATCTCACACACTAGATAGGTGTAGCTATAACTGCTTTCACAATAATGTTTAGTTTCTGGTATCTTTATTGGCTATACTGTAGCATATTTTTCCTTAACTTCTTGTACAGCACAAAAGGTGTCATGAGCCACACACAGTGAAACAGCTGTCATATTCTTCCTGTATGTTTCTTGTCTTCATCCACATTGTGAATCTAATAAGAAACCATCTGTTACAATTCATTGCTAAAGTCTATGTACTGAAGTTTTTCAGTTAGCATATACTACAAGGGCCTTTATAATAATTTTCATAAGTATTTTCTACCATTAGGCATGGCATTTATAGATCAGAAAGATACCATTCATATAATGGTATGTGATAGAATGCAGTTTCGTTAATTCCAAACTTGCCAGATTGAACAATTCCTAAATGGTTTTGCATTTGTCCACTCTATTATAAGATCACAGTAATGCATGCTTTTTTAACTCTTGCAGTATGTTTGTCTTTCCTCACGAATGTCCAGCTATTGAGATAGCATATAAACTTAAACATATGGGGATTTTAGGTGAATAAACATTGTTTTCTGGTGTTATTCACCATTTTGATGGGCATGTTGTTTAATTATTTCAATGCACCCAGTTTTAATGCATGCCCCATTGATATGATGAGGTATAAGCACAAAAGGCTGTGTTTTCAGAGTAATGGAAATTATACCACTGCTGTCTAAGGCACAGCCTGTAGGGGCTGATCCCAATCAGAATTAAGCAGACATCATAATGAAGTTATCTAATTCAGCTTTCATGGTTTAGAACACATCTGTTGTTTAGAAATACTAAATCTTTTGCTTTTAGCAAATGAAGACACATTACTTATCTATTTGCGCAACAGAATATACACCATTGTACAGTAAAAGTATTCATTAGTAATACATCCTCTGTGATGTGTCAACAGGCTTAAAGTCATCATACCATTGTACATTTGTGAAACAATGTGTATTACCTTATTTTTGCTAAAATAAATCAGAATTGAAAGAGACACTTTTTTATATTAAAACAAGAGTCACTGGAATCAGACAACAGGTCGTTGCATTTCTGTTCCTTTGGTAGCAGACTTCAACTTACATAAATTGATACATTTAAAGTCCCATGATTTGGGTACACACTGATTTTTAATTTTGACAAAAATGTACATCTCTATAATTTAGATTGTATGCTGATCACAGAAGTGAAGAATGTAATTGAATATGTCACAGTGCATATCGCTAGCTTTGCAGATTGTGTTCATTTTTTTGTAAATGCTATTTGAACAATTTAAGTTTCATGTTGTTTTTACTTCTTTTCAAACCTGCTTTTTATGCTTAATTACAGACATGCTATGAAACAACAGTTGATTAAATGCAATGTAAGGAAATCAAACTGTTAGTCTGGCAAAATTCCCAGAGTATCAGCTCATGAAAATGGAATTTCATTATTTTAATCAATGCAAGCCACTGGCCTTGCCTATGATTTGTAATTTGATAAGTAAGTAAGTAATAAATAAATAAATGCATCATTCACATGGTGCTGTATTAAAGATAGCAGCTACTGTATTTGGCTTTGTTTCTCCCTCATATACACTTTGTCTTTGTCTACTGTTCAGAATGTATCTACATACATATACATACATATACAGTATGTATATATATATATATATATATATATATATATATATATATATATATATATATATATAGCTACATACTTTCCCATTTTCTGCTGCTGTTATGTGGTATATTATCCATAACAGTAGATATTTAAGACCTTCAAAAGGAATTTATGTTAAGGAATTGTTATTAGCCGAAAGTAAAACTGCTGTTTAGTCTGGAATTTACTGGTACTGGCACTATCCATCACACCTCATATTAGTGTCAGCAAAGACAGAAGATCCTTTATCTTCCTGAATGTTCTTAATCAACATGCACCTCTGAAAAACTGCAGGTAGGGATAGAAGCACCCCAAATTTCACTGTGTTAACTAAGTTCAATTTCCTTAAAGAGAAATAAAAACAACTCTCAGGCTAAAAGGACAGACGTTGTCCATCAACCAGGATTTATAACATAGTATCAAACGTCTGCTGTAATGGCGAATACCTCAAGGAACTGCATCAGCTTAATTCAAGATGTTCTTCAAAGCTGGAATTTACTTATAAGGATGGTGCAATGAGTATCCCTTGGGCGGAATGGAGGTGCATAAATGCTGACGTGCATAATTCTGTTAATGTGGCTATATGATATCTAGTGCTTAATAAACACATACAGTGAAGTCAATGTGACTGTGGCAGTACGTTATCACTGGGCACATTACAGGACCTCGTTAACCTGTTGTGATAGAATAAGCACAAGTCAATAAATATTTCGAATGGCACTGCTTTATTACAGTCTGACTCCCAAGACAGGGTAACACTGACTGTTTCTCCACCTCCAGTTAAGTGATACTTGGAATGTTACAAATGGAAGGTCACTAGATTTCTTTGATTGATGTCTTGAAAATCATCACTGTTTAGGTCACACACTGAGTGTCCTGTTAGTATCAGAGGAGAGGGTGAAGCTGAGTTTGTGCTGTTTTTCACTTTTCTCTATTTCTATGAGTTTATGGAACACTGGCATTATGTCTGCTGTGGGTTCTTGTCCCAAAATGAGGGGTACAGGAGAGCTTCCCAGCTTGAAAAAAATATTTCTTGTATCTTGTATGTATGACTTTGGGAATGATGCTGTTTTGAATTGTGACCACTCAAAGCTTTATATATTTTAATTTTGCTTAATAATATGTTGATTAAAATATACAATTATTCGTATTAAATATGTCAAGATATTCCATGTGAAACAGCTGCATACAGAATACTGTATGAACATTTTAAAGAGAGTTAAAAGCCTCAGTCTGCCAGAGACCTTCATGACAGCCAGATGAAGTTGCGTTAGCAGGAGGTCCTTATGAACAGCATTGAAATAGGATTCAGAGGCGAGCTTCCCAAACCTATGCTCCCACCTCTGTCAAAGGACAAAGTATGGTTGCCTGAGGTAGCAGAACAGCCAGAAATACCAAAGGAGTGTCAGAGCAGTGCATTTTTCACAATAAATAAATAAAATAGTATTTGTGAATTAAGAAGAATACATGTTGGAAATCTGATGGTACAAAAACAATTGGGTAATTTAAATTACTATGTTGAAGAGGTCCACAAACAATATAACAGGCAATATTTTTCTAACAAGAAGGAAGGATTGAAGAAAGAAAGAAAGAAAGAAAGAAAGAAAGAAAGAAAGAAAGAAAGAAAAGAAAAGAAAACAAGTTGCATCAAGAAAGTGGAAAATACTACTTTATGAAGTATGGCAATTAAAAGTTTTTATCCAGCAAATCATGAACATGCTGAAACTAAAAGCACATCTCACTAAGTTGTACAATTTGCCAAATAAATGGACAAGGATCCCGCAGCACTTTCAGATGTATGTGGCAGTAGCAGGAATCAATGAAAAAGACACCAAGTATCACTTTTTCTTCATGTACTGAAGAATACCTTGTATATAATATGGTTAACGTTTACAGCGATGATTAAAGAAGAGATTTAAAGAAAGCAATGGGAAATTAGAAGTTTACTGTGAGCCAGAGAAAAACAATGCACATGAAAGGAACATTTTTTTCATTTGAGTTGAAGGTGATAAAACTGTAACAGTGTTCTACTGAATAAAATAAATGAACGCACTCATGTGAATTTGGTGATAGACAAGAAGTGCTCATGAGGGGCAGTGCTGTCAGTCATGCAACTACTGAAATTTTAAAAGAAAGGTACTTAGAGGCAAATATTTCACTTTAGAAAAGACAAATTTCTGCAGAGCAAGGCATTATGAAAGAAACTAATATAAATGCATTGAGAAAATGTCTATAATATTAAAAATTCAGACAGTGTAAAAATAAAAAGTAGAAATTATGAATACTCAGATAACGAAACACAAAACGGTGGTGGAATACTCAGATAACATGAGCACTATAAAATGCTTAGTGCTACAAGAGAAAGAAACGTGCGTTAGGTATGACATACTTCATAAAGTTAGGTGATATTATTTTTACAGAAAGGAAAAGAGGATAGAGCAGATTTAACAATTCTGCAGAAGTAGAACTTTAGAAAACTGACAAAGCATTTAGTTAATATACCACAAAATTGTCACAAGCAAGCAAGCTAGATGTTGCCTTTTGAAACTGTGAGTGCCACTGGCCATGACACAGTAAATAAAAATGAATGTTGTATTACATTATAATCTGTTGAAAGAACAGTAAAATATATCAGTGCAAAGGTGTTGGCAAATGTGACCGATTCCTTATAACATTTTCAAAGCTAAGAAAAAACTATTACAATGGAGTTACTTATCTCTGGGCAAAACAAACAGACAGGAGGTCCTGAGGTAGATCAAGGACCATCCCTGTCTAATTATACATATTATGAGGTATGCCAAACAATTTTGCTCTCAAATACTCTTCATGCTACAGGTAGAAGGCAGTTTTATCCACTACCCTGTGTTAGTGTCATACTTAATGGTCATCTGTAGTAAATTAATATTATAAATAATGCTACACTTGACTCCACTGAGCTGATGCGTGTATTTTCAGATTCAGTCATTTGTCAGATATTTTGCCTAATGCTCATACACTGGGCTACACATTTTGATGAATCCCTGGAATACATAAGATGGATTACATTTCTCAGCTAACCTCGGACTTTTTGTCTTTATTTTTTTATTTTTATTTTATATTTTTTAACCAGAGTAGAGTAGAGATACATACAGATTCTCATTACACTCAGGCTGTGAGCATTCTTTAGTAAAGTGACTTGTCCTGAATCACACATTAAGAACATGAAGGATGAGGGAATCAAACCCTGGAATACACAAAGTAACTAGAAGACTTCTTCAAAATAAGCTGGAATCTGTGACAAGGAAGGGAAAGTTTTGTCTGCCCTGATTCATCTCCTGCACTGCAACCCTAAATGGGAAAAGCAGAAAAAAACTGAGTTGCCCATTGAGCAAACTGTGTCTTAAATATTAATGCAAGTTCTATTACATTACAATTCCTTGCTGTCAAAATGAGAAAATTAGATTATCTAGTCTGTCCTTTTAAGTGCATTTAACATTATATTTTCCCTCTGTCCCTCCCTTTACATTTACCTTTTATCTAAACATCCCATGTCCTCTTGAAAATCCTCTATGGATTACTTCTCTTTTATCCATTTTAGTAGTCGCTTCAGCCCTTTCTGTGAAAAAGTACTTTTCAGGAATCTGGGAGAAGTTCATCCTTAAAATATGCATCCGTTCCTTCCCTTTGATATTTATGTTCAAGATGGTCCTATCACATCATTCAGGCATCACCTTATGCATTAATTACATGTCTCCCTTTATCTTCTGATCTTAAGTGAAAATAACTATAACTCCTCTAGTCTTTGGTTATATTTTATTTCCTGTGAATCTTTATGCCAGCTTTCGTTTGGTTTCTTCCAGCAGCCTCATATCCCTTTCTTTATATGTCTTCAGGAAGTGCACACAGTAATCAAGCTTTGGTCTGACAAAGGCTCTGCTAAGAACACTGTCCCTCTCACCGCACCCCCCCGCCCTTTCAAGTTCATCTGAAACTCATTCTCAAAACTGGATAAGGTTTAACAACAACAGTGAGTAGATGAAGATCTCCATTGGGAGTCTATTATCATACTGTCCAGATTTGGGGCAGACAGCCCATGTGGCTCTTGTGCTTTATCCTCCTTAAGGTTAGCCATTTTTCTCTGAACCTTCTGTGTCTTTATTCTCATTGTGAAGATTGAAGCAATGTTACATTAAACACATCTGCATTTTTCCAGTCTTCAGTTATGCTTTGATGTTTCTAGTGTTAAACACTGAAACAATACAAATCCCTAGTGAGATAGACATAGAAAAATAAAGCTGACAAAAATATATTATAAAATATTAGGCCATTGAAAGCTGAGCACGAAGTTCTAATGAGACCATGGCAGAAGCCAGGAAAAGAGCATTCTATGTTTTAAATCAACACTAGTTAGCACAAATAGATCACTAATCTATTCTAAAGTTACCACCAATGAGATCCAACAGATTCCAAAGCAGTAACACTACAACTCAGATCAGTATTTAAATACCATAGCATTCTTCAACACCTGATCAGGTTTCTTCAATAGGTGTTCATAGCTTTGCAAGAATAGGGAATCTGAAAATCTGCTATCTAGGACCGTATTGTCTTTTGATAGATGTACCCATTATTTGGTAATAAGACGCATCAGTTTCAGTGCACCAACATGTAGACTGACTACTTGCCGTGACTTTAAATGAGAACACATAACTGAGGGGATTTGGAGATTTTTCCTTTTCCTTGAGTCACCTACACATGTCACATGTTAGTAAGCTTACCACAAACTTGCTCACTGCCACTTGCTTGAAAAAACAAATGCTCAAACTCCCATTAGCCCAATCTCCCATTCCTATGCAACCCTTTCAACAGCTCACTCTATAAATTGTACATCTCTACCAGGACTATAACTCTAACCCTAGAACTCCCACCCAGTTATCAACCTGAGTCCCTGCTCACTTACCTTAAAACTCCACTTACCTTCTTTAACCCTAAAGTCCCTAATTGTTCCCCAAACCTAAAACTTCAACCACCCTCCCTAAACTAAATTCCATGATTGTTCCCTAACCCTAAAAATTTCACCCGTGTATCTCCCTAAGTCTACAACTCCTTTCATACCACCATCCTAAAACTCCCTTCTGGCTCCCTAACTCAAGAAACCCCTTCTGCTCCCTTCCCCACATTTACTGTACTTACGTCGCTCAAACTCAAACAATGTATTTGAGTAAGTTGTAGCAGCTGCTTGCCTGAATTCATATTTGAGTCTGACAGAGTGGCAGCCTTCATGAGCTACAAAATGCTTAAGTGTCTCACTTTGAGATTTCAAGCACTTGGGACTCAATTGCTCATAGCAGAACCATTTTCCATACTGTTGTGCAATCTCAGAGTTAGTATTTATAGAGATGCTTTATTATGTAGTTTAAAACATTTTTTTTTGTATTTTCCTTTAAGGTGTGACTCAAGGGCTAGATAAACAGAGTGGCACTCGGTGATCATTCCATTGATTGCTCATATAACCACTCCCTGAACTAGATATCATCATTTAAATGGTGTAATGGAAACATCTATACAGGTGATAAAGCTATGAACTTGCTGGATGACAGAATCATATACCCAAGAGTACAGAAGTTTTCTCATTTCAGTTTCTGAGGAAGGAAAATTTTAAACAAAACTGTCATGGCTTAGCCTCCTTTAGGGGGTTAGCCAGATCATTTTCTAGAAGCATCAAAGATTAATTGCCTGCAGGTATCCATGGGTATAACAAGAGCATCCCTGCATTTGATCTCATCAGGATGACCATCAGAAAATATGAACCCTGGCCTAGATTCTACACTGACTGAACCTTACGAAGGCTAGATTTGAGCATAAGGAGGCAAAAAGAGTCTTTATAAAACTAAAGCAAGACTCTGGGGTTAAACCCTTTAGTTCCAAAATTCTAAAAATAAAGTAGAAGTCATTAGGAAAACAACATTCAGTGATACAGACCAGCTGGAACTAGAGGTTTAAATTTCAAAAAATATACATTTCCTAAATGGAATTAAGGTATAAAAAAAAGAAAATTAAGTTTTCACAGTAAGAAGAAAAATTACCCATCCAGAAAGTCCTGAAATATTAGAAAAAGCAATGGGATGCTAGCATTCATCTTTGAGAAAAACTGAAAAAAGGAAGATAAATAAACATTTTTGTATAGTAACCTATACTTACAATGAAAACAGGTGCAGACAGTTAAAAAAATTGTAGTGAAGCTTGCTCCAGAAAAAGGCACCTACTTTCTTTCCAAGTTCAAAATATTTTTGCTTTGACAAAATAAATGAATTATATACAGAGTTTCTATGTTGTCTGAAATATTTGTATTAAAGAAGCATGTAAAGCCAGCTGTACAGCTACAAATAGAACCAGATAGCCTTTGCGATTAAACAGATGGGTGATTGAGGCATTCCTAACATCCTATGAAGATAGTCTTGTTGGGCTGAAAGCTTCCAGAGTAGGTGAATAAGAACTCTAGCAAGTTGGTGAGTCAGGCCTCTCTGTGCCAGGAAATGGCCAGTAAGCAAGCAAAAAAAAAATCATTCCTGCTGTACCCTACTGGAGCTAATGCCGTGGTGAATCAAGAATGGGGAGAAGAAAACAATGCAGTCATCATAGCCAAGAATTGTGATAAACTGTTCAAGAAAGCTAAGATCTCCAGTGTACTCTTCCTATGTCAAATTGCAACAATAGGCTGATGATGTCTGGGTATACTAACCACTTCTTTAGAAGAAAATTTTCCTTCTCAAAGTATCTGATGTGAGATGTTTAACTTCAGGAATGTGTACTTGTGTCAGTCTCAAAGGTGCATGTTTAACCTGACAGAATGAATGAAGTGATGACTTGTTCGTATGCCCAACTACTGCAGGATTGCTGTATGCATATTAACTGTCTCTTGCAGACAATAGAGAAGACCGTATACCTCGATATGTATCATTCTCATTTTTGTATCACTGTGAAGAAAATGAGACTCACCAGACTGATACTTTCCTTGGACTATGTAGTCTATGAAATTGCTCCTAACCCAGGCTAGATATCTCAATGTGAATTATACTCAGTTTGTTTGTTTCTTTCGGCTTTTCCCGGTTAGGGGTCGCCACAGCGGAACTTCGGTCCGCTAATGATTGGCAGTAGAGTTTTACGTACTGGCTTTCCGGGCCTAACGCACAACCTTCAACGAAGGAATGCCCATTCACACATGTCGCTACACAGAAGATGCTCTAACTGAGAATCGAACGGGCAACGTCTAACTGTGAGGCGACAACGCTACCGCAGCACCACCACCGCAGTATGTGAATTATACTCAGTAACTTCCGTTAAATAAAGGGAATACACTAGGAAATATTATCCAGAATTATCCATTATTGTAATTGGTATAACTGACATTTAAGGTTTATAATTTCATGAATTTTGACTAGGCAATCAGTCCTTAAAACTATAAGGAGACCAGTCACTGAAATAGTCTCTAGTTTTTCTCTTTTTCTATAAAGGTCTGAGAAGACAGCCTAGTGGTGAACTTACAATCATCATCCACATACCCAGGCTGTTTTTTTAAACATGGTAAGGGAGCAACTTTGTTTGACTTGAAATTGGAATAAAAAAAAGTGTAATACATTTGTTGGAGCTACCATCAACTCAGGTAATTGGGACCTTGGTTAAATATCTCATTTTATGTGACACTGCAGCGTCACTACTAGACAATGAAACCAGCTGTGGGAATAGAACCCACTGCCTTCTCATATTCCAGAATCAAAGGAGACTATGTAATCTGTTGAGCCACTTAACTGCTAAAAACTGTGAACAGTCGTCAAATGACCAGATAAGGAAGCACCTTTATAGTATTTGAACTGATCACGGCAGAAGTTATTTTGGTTAATGTCATCAACACATCAGAGTCAATAGCAGTCCAAAGAGCAGAATCCTTAACTACTTCTAATTAATAGATATGTAGGAGTAAAAAAAAAACAAAACTTTGTGAGACTTCACTATATTCATGCCCATGTAAGTTTCTCACAGGACTAAATAGAATATCCATTTCTTTTTGCTAAGAAGCAGAAAAATGGACTGAAGAGAGGACTAACAAAGTTTCTGTGATAATGACCTGATTTAATACACTGAGATTCAGAATATATCTGATGTTTTTGATGTTTTTTTAGGCTGAAAATGTTGCCAACAGCCAGTAATGTTCCAGAAATGTCTAATCTCTAGAAATGCGCTAGGTGGAACCCGTCGGGAAAGCTAAAGGTTCTTTTCAGAACCAATCACCTTCTGCATGGAAAGACTTCAGTAATGTTGTGAGTGTTTAGCAGGTAGTGAACAAAAAGGATGAACATTTTCTGAAGTGTGCCAGACAGCTTACCCCTGCTGCCTGTATATCTTTGAAACAGAGCTGGTGATTCTTCGGCCGATAGTCTTCCCTCAGGTCAGTGTACAGCAGATAAGATTATGCTGTGGATCACCAGGCCAGTGTAGAGTAGATAAGACCATGCTGTGGGTCACCAGACCAGCGTACAGCAGCTAAGAGCATGCTGTGAATTCTTGGAAGAGATGTCTTTTGCCCTTCAACTCTTGGGTCCTTTGAGAGTTAACATTCATGACTTGGACCAAACCCCCTCGTACTATGTGACCTCATCTAATTAGGCTTCTCTTATACATGAAAAGGAACTGGAATACAGATGTTTATTTTTTTTCCTTTTTCTTTCATTAACTGAAACTGCTAATTTATCATATGACTGAAGGGCAATTGTCTTTGGAAGGCGGTGTTCTTAAAAGTCAATCTAAGCTCTTCAGTAAATAGAATAAGGCCTGGCTAGATGTTATATCTCTGGTTGTAGTTTTGCTGACTCCGCTGAGACCAGGAGGAAGTAAATGCTATGGGATGTTACTGCACTGATTCTCTGACTTTCAGGTAGCTGATTCAGTTTTACAGACAACTTGCCCAAAAGGTCTCACTGAAAAATAGGGTATATCAATTAGGGGCTATCATAAAGGATGTGAATGCCCTCTTTCAGAAAGAATCTAAAGTCCCAACTTACCTCTGTGAGGAATGGACCATCACAGAGTGAAAACTGCAATTTTCTTATAGATCAACCAGTGAGGTAATGGTTTATAGCCACCTGAAAACTCCAGAGTAAACAGATAGCAAAAAATAGGGACCAAACTATCCTGATTTATTTGCACTGCAACTATAATGCAAAGGTGCATCCAAGTTGCCTACACAGAGTTTTTGTGCTGTTTTAAATAGTTGCATAGATTGTCAGCCACTGAAAGATACCTACCAGGTGTCCGTTTAAAAGAGAAAACCCACTTGTTTCATGTAGAACCTTCAGCATGTCTCAGACCTGTGTTTTTCAGGTAATGATAGAGATGCTAATTTCATTCCTTATCAGTATCTGTAATGGCTTGACTAGATGTTGTGGGAACCGTGCATAACTTACTAGTCTCACAGAAAGAAGATGAAGAGGAAAAGGAGGGCTGTGACTTTGGAGGCCATTAAGGAGGCCTCGTTACTTGGTTACAGAAGGAATAGGAAAGTAATGTGTCTGAAATCCTGAAAAGCTGCATCAAGGAATGTCCGTTGTACTGGAATGTGACTTTAAGTCTTCTAAACATTACAGTATAGAAACAAGTCTGGAGTACTGGAGCAGTTCTGGTTCATCAAACAGTCAATATGTGGAGAAGGCTGAGAGACCAGTGGCAGTGTGGAATCCATTTAAACCAGTGATTGATGAACATCTTTGAAAGAAGACTGGTACAGAAATTCCTCCATCAGGAGAGCTTGCATAGGGTACCCTTAGATTAAGGGAGATGGTGCAGTATTTGGTTAATATTTATACTACTGGGGAAAATTTGGCCAGGTATCAGAGGAACTTCTACTCTTTTTGATAGTTACCATGTGATATCTTAATTCACCTCAGCTACCTCCAGCTCAGGTAGTTGGTGCCTCAGTTTGATGTCCCATTTCAAAGGGTGGTACAGACATGAGTGCAGCACCCCCCTTACACTGCACTGCAGTGTCAGTAATCAATTGAACTTTTCTCTGGGAATAGAACCCATGCCTTCTGCACCAAAGGTGAGTGTGCTACCTGTTGTAACAGTGACACTGCTAATCACTTGGAGGGCTTTTGCACCATAACTCCTATGCTACTGTGTTTCTAAACTGGCTGGATAATGATTTGACCTGGAAGAGATTCACTGGGTTGGAGGGAGCTGCCCATGTTTCTCAAGGGGTAGATCCCAGGAAATATGAAGAAGAAGGAACTATAACTTAATATACTTTTACACAAACAGTGATTATGGTAAGCCCTCTTAATAAAGGAATAAAGTATTCTTATTTTCTTCACCTTTGGAGTGCAAAGATGACCCTAGCATAGGTGACACTGCTTCCATCTTATATAGCTGTTTAGTAAGAAATTAAGGCCTTATTTGATGTGCAGTGAGTGTTATCATTAAATATATATTACCAGCAAATACTGTGTTTTGGTCTCAGGCAAAGCAAACACAGAGAATGATTATAAGATGGCACATTTGTTTGTGATGGAGCCACGGATAAAAGAACATAAAGTGAAGCTAAACAACTGAAAAAACATAGATCTCGAACATTTGTCTACTGTTAAGCTAGAGTGTTATTGGGATAAAAAATGAATGTGTCAACATGGAGGAACCACATAAATACACTCCAACCAGTGTGAGAATTATTTTACCTTTGAAATGCAGGGAGTGCATCAAATAATGTTTAATGTAAATTCCATATTTATTTATTAATTAGAAGATATTGCCTATCCTTGCATCCTATACCAGTGTCTTACTTTGTTTTCTAAACATTTATGGCATGTAATGATTATGACAGATTATTTTTAATGTTCTGTTCAGTTCATCCATCAGAATGCTACTGTTCTGACTTCCCAGTCAGACTTTGTGTGGACAAACACTTGCACATCTACACACACACACACACACACACACACACAGGTGTATGCATACACAAAACAGTACAGCTTCAGAACACTGAACATTTGCAATTTCAGCTCCTTCTACAGTGAAACCTTACTAATATCACAAACTTCAAAAAATGTACAGATGCACATTTCACCTATATCCTGCTTTATCTCTCCTTTAAATTATGTAGCAATATTTTTGTATTTTTCATACAACCTTTTTTTTAACTTCACGGGGTACAATGTGCACAATATGACACTAAATTGGTAGAATTAAGTTACTACCTCTCTGTTCTTGCTTCGAGAGTTAATTTGTGTTTTATTCATTTACTGCTGTTTTATGCATGCTTTTGGGATACTACATTAGTCTTACTAATCAGCTCCCCATTTACAGAGAAGACACGGGAGACTGCTAACAAGTTTATATAATACAAGTTTTGAGTAATTTATATACATAAGACCTTAAACTTACAAATCAGTATTTCCCCCAACTTTTCCAGACAGAAATAACTAATGATGATAGGACAATGGCCATTTTCCTTTCAGTGGATATTGTCATTTGTTTTTCAAATCATGCATTTCCCCAACTGAACTTCCTATTGTAATACCAAAACTGTGAGGCTGCATTTCATTTGGTCACTGTGTTTGTCCTTTCAGGATGTTTGTTCCTCTCCCTGTGTTTGTGTGAGCATGAGTTCAACATATTTAAGTAAGTTATATATAGTGGTGAAGCCCTGCCATGCAGATTTGATATGCAATATGCTTTTCTGAGACTTCTATTGTCGATCATTTGTGATCGGCCACTTATGTTCTAGGGCATTTGGAAGTCAGTCATTCATGGGTAAAACTACTACAGCAGGTTATGTCTGTACATAAGTGATAAGGCACAGTAATATTAGGAAATGATTACTAGGTCAATGTGTCACCTGATGGTGATGGCTGACTATGTGTGGTCTCTCTGTCACTGCATGAAAACTATACAGTAGACATCGCTGAAGTGCCACCTTGTATTTATGCAACTGGAAAATGTGCCAGGAGAGGTGAAGTTACTTACACAGTGCATTACAGGCAGTTACAATGGCATTTTTGGAACACGGAAGATTAATAACACCAAGGTAGGCAGAACCAGCTTTTTTCTGATAATCAGGTAAGAAAATGTCAGAATGATGCTTTCCAGGAAAAAATATATAATAAAAATACATTTTGTTTAATTTTATTGTTATGTTTATGTGCATTGCAACAGAATGCTGAGCAGGGAAACATCTGCATGCTCATGTCTATGCAACAAACAGTAACATTACAATGAACATTCATGCAGTGTGGCTCCAGCAAGAGGGCAGCCTGTCTCCTGCATGTAAGGCAATATATTCCTATTCCTTAGTAGGGAGGGGCATGCAATGCTTCTGGGAGTTTGTTCACTATACCCCCTCCCCTCCTCTTACAGCAATGCACATGGAATGTACTTTATACAGCTGGTTTATATTGTAATGCACAAGAGACACAACAATACAACAGCTGAGAGGCCCAATACTATTATGAACAATACTACATGTGTACGAACTACAGCATCAGTGTTACATTACATTACATATAATGCTGAACTTCCACACTGCAATTCATCATATTAACTGGCCTTTCATTACACCACACTAATCATTGATAGGGCGGGCCTATTTTTAAATAGTTGTGCTGTGTTAAGCATTATAAACACACTAACTGCCAAAAACATCATGTAGCATTTCCTGAAACACAACTCGTCTTTCCAATCCAATAACTTTACAAATGTAAACCAAATTTAAATGAATCCACATATGTTTACGAAAATATTTCTTTTAGTCAAACACATCAACTGACTCACAAAAGACGATTAATAAAATCCAAGTCACGAAATGCTCACTTAACCTGAAGCAAGTCCATGCATCCTTTAATTTATTTACTTGACAGCTGTGGTAGAGTAATCCTGAGCACATGTTGTTCTAGGAACAATAATCTTGGGGTCCAGTTAATGTTGTCTAACTACACCATAAGAAGCTCTAGCTTTCTATTAGAACAACATAAAGCCGTGTGACTGTTATGTAAGACAAATGATATTTACATCTTTTCTTTTGGGTTTTCCCAGTTAGGGGTCACCACAGCGGATCACCTGTCCACTCATGATTGTCAGTGGAGTTATACAGTGTTGAATTGTCAGCCTGGCGCCCAACCTTCCACAGAAGGCACACACATGCACGCACTCACGCCTAGAGCCAATTTAAAGTATCTAGTCCACCTACAGCATGTCTTTGGGATGTGGAAGGAAACTGGAGCACCCGCAGGAAACCCACGTGACCACAGGGAGGATATGCAGACTCTGCACAGAAGGCACCCAGCTGAGGATCGAACCAGAGACCCTCTTGCTGTGAGGCGGCAACGCTAACTGCTCACCACCATGGCCACCTACAAATGATATTTACATATTTGTGAATATATCCTGCTCTACCCAGGATAAACTATGTCCCTAAATACAAACAAGTACCTATTCATACCTTATACCTCCTTACTCCCACCTTCTTCACTAAGTTCCTTATTTCACTTTCTCTCCTCTGACTCTCTATCTAAATATCCCATAACCCTATCTTTTCTCTTACTTCATATTGCAATTCCTGTTTGTATTATACTAATTTGCCTTTAGCTTCATTAATCAGGCTAAAATTCTCTAAATATTAAATCACTGGTATATAAGTTGCATTTATTTTTAACCAATGTTTCACATTATGTCTAATTTGGCATAATTATTTAAACTGCAGACGTGCATACAATGCATAGGTTCTTCTCATAATTTTACACAAGATCTCAGTGTACCTGAGGTTTCTATATAAAAAGTCAGACAAAGTCTGACTTTGGGTATTTTTTGCAAATGCTCATGACAAAGGCATCTTCATCTAATGCTAAATACCAATTTTACTGTGAGTGTCAGTATAATACAGGAGCTAGTACACTGAGCTGTTTAGGAACTGCTGTATGTGATAGACAAACTGTCTTTCAAAGAACTACATTTGGGTATAGCATATTTAACAAGACAATCTGTACTTTTAACCAGGTTTAAAATACTTCTGAGCAGAAGCTGTGAATATGCTAGGGACATCCAATAGGTAAAGCTAGGCTTCATTGGTTTGGGAATAATTTTAGCAATCTGTCTTACAGGCTGTATGACTGGATGTATGATTGAAGCTCTTCAATGTTCCATGTCAGCCATGAAAGAAGGCAGTGAAATCTAAAGTGCCTTATCAGACTGAATAAATAAACAGCAATAAACACAGCATGCTTCATGCTAACTCTCCTGTCTGTTCATATTTAGCTACTGCAAATCATTTTCTGGGCACATGGATACTTACACTCTCTCTCTCCCACACACACACACACACACACACACACACACACACACACACACACACACACACACACACACAAATGCGCGCACGAGCGCACACACACACTCACACACACGTACGTTCTTACACACACACACACACACACACACACACACACACACACACACATACGTTCGCACACACATGCACATAATACGTGAGCTGGATATTTACCTACTATATGCATTTCTTCTTTTTTAAGATCTCTGCAACCTATTGACAATGTTAACAAATGTTACCTTAAGTCAGAGAGGAGACAGCATATATTTTCAATAATGATAGAATTTAGTTTACAGTCAACTCATCAATCAATTAATAATACCTTCTCTGCAAGAATTCTGAAATCATTATAAAGCATTGCTACAGCATCTCAGATAACATCTTAACACCCTAAAACCAGCATGGATTCATGTGCAATCAGCCATTAATACTGTAGTCAGTATTACAGTACATCAAACCTGTTAGATTTGCTGCCTAGTTCTCAGTTTTCTGCTGAGATAATAATGAAAGCAAATACTTCAGTGCATGCTATTTTATGTGAGTTTCCTGCATTCCTCACCCAACATCCAGATTCTGACATTTTTGTAAGTTTTAGTTCTTGTTTCATAAAGGCCTGGAAGAAATGAAATATTTTGCCAGTGACATGCCTTTTTACCATTACAATTAAATGGCAATACCATTATAAATAAAAAAGTCCTTGTATAAACCTAGGTTGTATATTCAGTTAGGTAAACCACACACAAAAAATGGATTCAAATGCAAACAAATATTATTTTTTCTGATGTCAATTATTTGTTATGTTAATAAGAGAGGTTTACAAATATCTTATAAAATGAAAAATAGAACTAGAAAGCTATTTCTAAGCATGACAGAAATGCTTTTTTTTCTAAAAAATACATAGCATGGTATTTTCTACAACTAATAAATGTCCTTGCTTTACGTTATGGGATGTGTTTCTTACATACTGTCTAGTTCTCCCCACATTAGTCCCCCTGAGTGGCAATTGAGAAGGTTGCCAAGACACATAAATAAACTGGTCTGACAGGTTTTTAGCTTTTTTTTCTATGGATGTGCAAAGAGGGACAACAAATTATAAAGGTCTGTATTTCTACTGGACTCAGTCTAATCTAAAATTAGTTGCAAAGAACCCACAAATTTGATGCCTTGTTTTAACAGCCAAATAGGATTTCATTAGCATACCTCATCCAACATTTTATAAGTAATGGAAAAAAATAAAAGTCTGGCTACTGCATTGATTAACAGAAGTATATCAAAAGGATATAAAGTTTCATATTTTGTGATCATAATTAATTTTCCACTCAAGTGTGTCTCAAAATGCAAATACCATGGTCTGGACACTTAACATTAGATCTGTGAATGAGCAGTTTATCGAGCCATTAATGAACCACAACACTGACAATATGAAGGAGTAACTACAGTTATACAGCATGTGATGTTACAGTCCTGCAGTACATATACTAAATGCACACAACTGTTAAAATTTGAAACAAGATGCAGGTAATCTTTATTTTAAGTAATGAGTAATTCATGAATTGAAATTATATGCGATTCTAAAAGCATTCATACATCTGTTCTGATACAAGTGTACTGTAACAGTATGTAAGCATGAAGACATTGCAAGAAGTATATTAGACAATTCTAACACATGATTTTAAGGGTATGGTTTAATGCAAAGATCAGCAAACTGCTTCAAATGCACATTAAAATTGTCTATAGCTCTTCCCTGGAATATGATATAGTGACTATAAAATGAGAAAAAGTGAATGTGGTTTAAATAATTTGATTTGCATAGTTTTAACACAGGCATACACACACAGGCACACAAGCACAAAAACACATGCATGTGCAAGCAAGTGAACATTTGTCAGAAAATTATTCTGCTTAAAATGAATCCCCATTTCTTGAAATGTAGTAATGAAATTACAACATTAACAACAGATAGCTGGAACTTGGAAAAGTTCAGATGTCAGAGTACCTCTGCTTGGGCTTTGAAGCAACAGGGAGAGGATACAGGTCAGCAAAGGAAGGGCATACTATGAGGTTGTGGCAAAAGAACAAGCTGTCCAGTTGAACAAAACAAGCCTATTCTCCTGCAAAAGTGGAAGCACTGAAAAAATTATTCTGCTGCATCTGAGGGAGGTGCAGTCTGCACCTGGTATTATAAACCAGCAAGAAGGAATAAAACAGACAAAAGAACAGCAAAGGCCTACAGGCAATGAGCCCTTAGGTCAGCTACATAAACATCCATCACAGCTGATTGTTTGACAATTAACAAACATCTAGGAGTTAGTGCAAGAACAGCAAAATGGAGCATGGGTGCCAATGGTGGTCCATAAAAATACATAAATAAATCCAAATGTCAGCTACAAGACCTTTTCTCCTCTACATAATCACCAAGCTCTTATTAGAAAAGCAGAGCCTAGCAGGCCTCCTTCTATTGAAAGAATAGGTTTCCAACTTCCGATATAAATATTTGAGTACAGAAAATAAACCCAGTGTGTTGACTAGTGCTAGTGCTAAACAAATGCCTCAAATTCAGCCATTCAGCTTAGCCTTCCAATACCACCATGTGTCGCCATGCTGACTGTTGTTCGCATGAGCTGCACTGTTAAAGTGAACAGTTTATATTGTAGGCAAACTCAGATCTTTTAGTTTTAATATTCTGCACATTTTCATGGTGCTCATTTTGGATTTTCACCAGTAAGCATGCACGTCATAAATTTTGGTAAATACTTTAACTATGACTAATAAAGACAGCCCAGCTAAACATACAAATATTATATTCTAAACAGGATTTTCTGCAATAGTTTTAGAAAATTAAATCGATAAGTTCTTTCAGAACCCTATATCCCCAACAATGGAATTTGTGGTACATGGTACATTAGGAAAAACATGTTAAGGAATGCATTTGTTACACTGACAATGTGAATGAACAGTGAATAATCCACTGGCAGAAAACAATAAAACATTTTCTAATAAAGAAAATGAAGCAGTGACTTAATTTCCTTAAACTGAAAAACAAAGACATCATGGGACTTGGGCCCTTCAGTGTTTCAGGCTATACAGAGGCAGTTATCATAAGAATATGTGTACTAAGCTTACAATTCTTACATACCCTGCACATGATAATCTGCACCATGAATATAAATCAACAGAGGCGCACCATTAATATGTATTTCAACTCTAGCGTCTAAATTAAAACCAGTCCTCCTTTACAACATTAGGATTGTCATAAACTACACCGTGAAATCACCTTTTTCTTTAGTTATTCATTCCAGTGACAAATTTATCAAAAAGCAAAATAATAATTTCATTAATTAATTAAAAAATGAAAAAAGAATGGCTCTGCTGCCTATGTCTCTTCCTAGAAATGAATTCTATAAATTGTCGGATGTTTTTCCCAGTTTTGTACCTAAGATATGCTCTGCTATTTATGACCTACATTTGAGCTACATCAGGAGAGCATATGGCCAGCTGAACACAGACTGGAGAACACCCAGCCTGAGGGTTTTGTTTGGACTACATACCTCCAATAGATGTGTGGTTATCTAAAAATCACAGTTCTATTAACAAAACTACCACTGGCAGTTGCACTTTGATTCTGATTTGTTATTACTCTGAATTAACAGAAATGATCTTGTAAATATAAAACATGACTCCTACAACCTTTACCAAGTGAATCTTCTGATATCTGTAGACTACTGTTTGGCAAAGTTTACTATCACAAAGAATAAGGGCGCATCCTGCTAGAACATACATGAAAATGGGAAAGGACAGAGGATGTGCACTCTCCAAACAAGCAGATATATGTGATTCTCTTTTTGAAATGCATTTTACCAAACAGAGAGCTTAGGTCTCATCATGAAACAACTGCTTGTTGCGGCAAGTTTAAAGCAGCACTGTTATTTCATTCTAAATTACTAGCTACAAATGTGTAGTTTATGGTGACATTTTCTATTACATCTTGCCTGAGATGAAGCTGAAAACAGACTGCTGCCTCAGCCTATCTATCTAAACACAGAGGTATATGAATTCCCGCATGTCCATTGAGGATAAATCATTCAGCTTGTATAAATCACAGCACAACCAGCACTCACTAGACTTACTCCACTTAATTAAACAAGCAGAAATGTAACTGTGCAGTACAAAACAATGGACTGAGCTGCCTACAGAACACAGTATTTTCTTCACCTGAAATGGGCATCATTTTATATTTTTTCACCCTTTGAAAAGTTATCCACAGAAGAAAAAAATGCCTCAAATTAGTTATCAACAGAGGTCTGGTGAAGCATGAGTGCAGCTGACGTTTCCATGTGCACTGAATTGCTCCTGTTCTATTATTACTGCCTTAGATCAGTAGCCAGTGAGAGAGTCAGGACATGGGCTACTGATGATGATGTGGGTAATTCAGAATTTGTTTTCCTTTATCTAATATGCATCTCTTAATTATATGTTATATGTTGCGATTGTTGAGTGTTCCAGTGGAGGTGACATGTACAGTGCTCATTAATTTACAATGACCTTTCCAGCAACATATTTTGTCATTTGCTGCCATTTGCCTGTGTTATTCTGCTGTCCCAGATTAAAAACCAGACTCGGAAGGGAAAAGAAAAGTACCAGTTTTTGCCTTTTCAGCATAAGGGATAGACAGGCAGTGGGTACAGTTTATGGATGTGTATGTATGTATATAAATATGTATATATATATATATATATATATATATATATATATATATATATATATATATTTATATATATATATATATATATATATATAGATAGATAGATATATAGAAAGTTATAGATAAATAGATATAAATATATAGTGACCTTTAAACATGAAAGTAATGATGAGGTTAAGGTGCTTGTGCAAAATAAGAAAATAAAGTGCAGGTTTACAGGCTCTGACTTATCAAAAATGTAAAGGTTTATGCTTCTATAATTCACCTAGATGAAGGATGTGTAATAAATGTAAATAAAGTCTATACTCAACCAATTTCTAAAGTGGGTGGGTAAGTAATTGTTTCTTCAGCAATAGTGCAGGCGGAGGTAAGAAGTCCAGCTTCTCTCAGTCAGGCCACAAAAACTGCTAGCCATTAGGTTTATGTTTAATGGCAATACTATTCTAGTAAGCTGTGACATAAGGTTAGACAAGTACTAGAGTCATATATGTAAGATTCCCTAAAAAGCACCTTAGCTATCGGCGTGTTGCAAAGGTGACTAAATATAATGTTAATAATTAATAGTCTATTTTAATGAGTTATACTTTCAGATAATGTTTCAATTATTTGACTGTACTTTAGAAAAATATTTGAACATTCTTTGAGAATTCCTAAATTACACAGTTCTATTTTACTGATTCTGTATCATCACTGTCTAAAGACAACTT